>NC_060183.1:35906105-36141105 GCF_021184085.1 Oncorhynchus gorbuscha | reverse complement strand
GTTTAGTAATGGTTTCTCTTCTCGGTGATCTACTTTCTGTCGTCTCGGGGGAAGGAGATGAATTCCCTATCCATCTGTCTCTGAGCTTAACAATTAATGAAGCAGGCAATCAGAGCATCATGAAAGTGGATCTGAGCCATGGTGCTCTGGAGACCTCAGGTCCTCAATACACTGTCTCAGAACAATCTAGAGCCACTGTTACCAGGGGCAATTAGGAAGATTACAGCTGGAGACCTCAGGTCCTCAATACACTGTCTCAGAACAATCTAGAGTCACTGTTACTAGGGACAATTAGGAAGATTACAGCTGGAGACCTCAGGTCCTCAATACACTGTCTCAGAACAATCTAGAGTCACTGTTACCAGGGACAATTAGAAAGATTACAGCTGGAGACCTCAGGTCCTCAATACACTGTCTCAGAACAATCTAGAGCCACTGTTACCAGGGACAATTAGGAAGATTACAGCTGGAGGTGGATGGTTATGAAACACATGGAAAATAAATGTTTGATTATACTGTAATGGTCAGCCTTTTTGACTTTATGTGTTGTGAAGTGAGCATTGGAAAGTGCACTGGCCATTCATCACCGACGCGACATCTCAGGGATGATTTGGGTTTTCAAATGTACCTTGTGGTTTTAGCAGCACTGACTCTGACCAAGGCCTTGTAATGTCCGACGTTTGATACGTTCCAGAGCTCCACAGCTCTCAAGATGCTTACTGTCACCGAGTCCTCGAGATTTTGATGCTGTTTCGCTCATCCGTTGTCAATTCCGGATGAAGTCACGATCATTCATGCCAAGTTTCTGAAAATAGGCTTTTATGGACAACTTTTGTAGGATCACAAGTCCTGAAAAAAAAATATAAGAGAAAAAGAGCATGTAATTACGAAAAATACATCATACCCCAAACATAGCACCAACAAAAAACTGCAATACACTTTACACAGACATCCAAACACGCAGTAAGCATATCTATTGAGCACAATCTTATTTTTCCCACTAGATAATCCTACCATTTGTCCTCTTGTACACTTCCTGCTTAGTAAAAGCTCCCTCAGAACTCGTTGCATTTTTAACCTGGGAAGCATTTCAGGGTTACTTTAAAAATATGAAATGAATGGCATTCTCACATCGGGGCGCGGGGTAACTACAAGAACTGAATGATAAAGGTTGGGTTGCATAGTTACAATTTAGGGAAATAGCGAAGGGCTTATTTCCATTGGTTGAGGTAGAGGAGACTTTGACAGTGATCTAAATGGCACCCTATTCCCTATGTAGTGCACAGCCTTGGTCAAAAATGGTGCACTATATAGAGGATAGGGTGCCATTTGCAACGAACCCTGATACTTCCTGTGTTGTGCTGTGCTGTGTGGACTAAAGCCTCAGTGAATGATGGGCATGTCTGTTTTTGACAGTCTGAAGATAAGGAAGTCCCCTTAGGTATTAGATGTCATTCCTTTTCACTGTGGAAAGCTGTTAAAGAGAGTGAGTACTGTTAGAGAGAGAGAGAGAGAGAGAGAGAGAGAGAGAGAGAGAGAGAGAGAGAGAGAGAGAGAGAGAGAGAGAGAGAGAGAGAGAGAGAGAGAGAGAGAGAGAGAGAGAGAGAGAGAGAGAGAGAGAGAGAGAGAGAGAGAGAGAGAGAGAGAGAGAGAGAGAGAGAGAGAGAGAGAGAGAGAGAGAGAGAGAGAGAGAGAGAGAGAGATTGTGGAAAAGAGGAATGAGTGAGTACCTTTAGCAGAATCAGAAGCACCTTTCCCTTCCTCTTCCCATGAACAGAAAGATTCACAACAACAAAGCCTTCCTCTAAAGTCAGAGAGGAAAAGCCAACGTCGCCGAGGAACACAATATCTGCAGCAGATGAGTAATCCCCTCCGCTCAATCTAAAGCCTGGCACTGAATTTACAACGTCCATAATAACTGGAGTTGTGGATTTGAAGGACACGCACGTACCCACACACATATACTAATACACGTTTGCGGATAAGAAGATTCAGGAGGAAATTAATCTACTATGACCATTTGTTTTTTTTCTCTGTTGATGGACAGCAATACCTAAAACACACACACACTAATTCACATTTGCAGATAAGAAGATACAGAAGGAAATGAATCTGCTATGACCATTAGTTGTCTCTCTGTTGGTAGACAACAAGAACTCAAATGTTCTCTCTGCTTCCTCAACATTTGTACAGAAACTGGAATCATCATATCCATGCCCCATTGTTAGTGTGTGTGTGTGTGTGTGCGCGCCTGCATCTCTTCGTGTGTGTATACCTCAAACACTACGAACTGCCTACTGATTTCCTGAGAGGAGCAGGTGGGTCTCTTTACTTACTTTCTCATTCAGCATAGACGTTGGTGGTTCTAGTTATAGAAAGAGCAGCAGGAGGAAGGCCGCATTAGTAAACCCATTTAGCTCCTCCTGCTTTGAAAATATGGAGGCAGCTGAGAGAGAAGAGAAGCAGGGATGGACGGATGGGGAGCGAGCTGAGATACGAAAAGGAAGGGATGGGGGAAAAAATAAAAAATAATGCCGGAATGGAGGGATGGGGAGGGAGGAGAGAAGAGATACAGGGATGGAGGGATAGGGAGAGAGGAGAGGGGAAAGGATGGGGGGCTGATAGAATTGATGCTGGGATGGAAGGATGGGGAGGGAGGAGATACGGGGATGGAGGGATAGGAAGGGAGGAGAGGGAAGGGATGGGGGCTGATAGAAGAGATGCAGGGATGGAGAGATGGGGAGGGAGGAGAGAAGAGATACGGGGATGGGAGGGATAGGAAGGGAGGAGAGGGAAGGGATGGGGGGCTGATAGAAGAGATGCAGGGATGGAGGGATGGGGAGGGAGGAGAGAAGAGATAGAGGGATGGAGGGATGGGGAGGGAGGAGAGGGGAAGGGATGGGGGCTGATAGAAGAGATGCCGGAATGGATGGATGGGGAGGGTGGAGAGAAGAGATACGGGGATGGAGGGATAGGAAGGGAGGAGAGGGAAGGGATGGGGGCTGATAGAAGAGATGCAGGGATGGAGAGATGGGGAGGGAGGAGAGAAGAGATACGGGGATGGGTGGGATAGGAAGGGAGGAGAGGGGAAGGGATGGGGGCTGATAGAAGAGATGCCGGAATGGATGGATGGGGAGGGAGGAGAGAAGAGATACGGGGATGGAGGGATAGGAAGGGAGGAGAGGGGAAGGGATGGGGGCTGAGAGAAGAGATGCAGGGATGGAGAGATGGGGAGGGAGGAGAGAAGAGATACGGGGATGGGTGGGATAGGAAGGGAGGAGAGGGGAAGGGATGGGGGGCTGATAGAAGAGATGCAGGGATGGAGGGATGGGGAGGGAGGAGAGAAGAGATACAGGGATGGAGGGATGGGGAGGGAGGAGAGAAGAGATACAGGGATGTAGGGATAGGGAGGGAGGAGGGAAGAAATACAGGGATGGAGGGAGGGAAGAGAGAAGAGATACAGGGATGTAGGGATAGGGAGGGAGGAGAGGGGAAGGGATGGGGGGCTGATAGACGAGGTGCAAGGATGGAGGGATGAAGGGAGGGAGGAGAGAAGAGATACAGGGATGTAGGGAGGGAAGAGAGAAGAGATACAGGCTTGGAGGGATGAGTCAGCAGAATGCTGAGAATGAATCATTCATCATGGCCACCGTGGTGGAGGGAAGTCGATCACGGTCTGATGGCACATCCTCTGCTGACTCCACAGCCACAGCCGTTAGCTAACCATGGGACTGGGAGGGGGAGCTCCACAGCCACTAGGTGGTAGCTGTCCTCAGCCTGGGTATGGGTGGGGAGAGGGAGCTCCACAGCCACTAGATGGCCTGACTGGACCTGGTGTGGGGTGTGGTGGGGTGGAGGAGCTTGTGGCTCTGAAGAGCTAGGAGGCATGAATGACAGGGGAGAAGATACGCAGGTAAAACAACAAGGACATGGAAGCAAGGAAAGGAAAGGAAGGAGTACAGGAGAGGAGATACTCATAAAAAGCAAGGGAAGGGAGATGAATCTACTCTACTATGTAGCATGTAGCATATATCATACAATGATTGAGGGACTGCTTGAGAGATTTCTCTTCTCTTGATGATGTCATGGTGACGCAACAACAGAAACCAGCAGCTCAATGATGTAAATGATTGAGGTTTGGACTCTTCTTTGCATCTGACACTCAGTCAGTAGGAATAGTAATGCATCATTTATGATACGGGAATATTTCCTTGTGGCTTTTGTTCTGTACTATTTTACAATATTCATACACTCATATTCATAGAATATATAAATATTGAAAACATATTTGTAACATTTCCTGACATCTAAACATCTAATTGACCAGGTGGCGAATCGCATCTCTGCATGTCTGGCAGACATATCAGTGTGGATGACGGATCACCACCTCAAGCTGAACTTCGGCAAGACGGAGCTGCTCTTCCTCCCGGGGAAGGACTGCCCGTTCCATGATCTCGCCATCACGGTTGACAACTCCATTGTGTCCTCCTCCCAGAGCGCTAAGAACCTTGGCGTGATCCTGGACAACAAACTGTCGTTCTCAACTAACATCAAGGCGGTGGCCCGTTCCTGTAGGTTCATGCTCTACAACATCCGCAGAGTACGACCCTGCCTCACACAGGAAGCGGCGCAGGTCCTAATCCAGGCACTTGTCATCTCCCGTCTGGATTACTGCAACTCGCTGTTGGCTGGGCTCCCTGCCTGTGCCATTAAACCCCTACAACTCATCCAGAACGCCGCAGCCCGACTAGTGTATCAAGAGAAAACTCCTTCCCAATTCTCTCAGACCCCGCTCCTCAACCTTCCCAAGTTCTCTCACGTCACCCCGCTCCTCCGCTCTCTCCACTGGCTTCCAGTTGAAGCTCGCATCCGCTACAAGATCATGGTGCTTGCCTACGGAGCTGTGAGGGGAACGGCACCTCAGTACCTCCAGGCTCTGATCAGGCCCTACACCCAAATAAGGGCACTGCGTTCATCCACCTCTGGCCTGCTCGCCTCCCTACCACTGAGGAAGTACAGTTCCCGCTCAGCTCAGTCAAAACTGTTCGCTGCTCTGGCTCCCCAATGGTGGAACAAACTCCCTCATGACGCCAGGACAGCGGAGTCAATCACCACCTTCCGGAGACACCTGAAACCCCACCTCTTTAAGGAATACCTAGGATAGGATAAAGTAATCCTTCTCACCCCCTCCCCCCTTAAAATATTTAGATGCACTATTGTAAAGTGGTTGTTCCACTGGATGTCATAAGGTGAATGCACCAATTTGTAAGTCGCTCTGGATAAGAGCGTCTGCTAAATGGCACAGAAAAGAGGACCCAAACCGGGATGTAACTGTAATGGATCTAAAGCCCAAAACTGAAGAACAGATTCCAGACGTGTCACAACAGTTACTGTAGCCTGCAGTCGTGAGTGCTTGCTTCACCTGTCTTTCAATCCCCAGACTGTTAACCCACAACACGACCCATAAGGAAGAATCCCATCACCACAGAAGAACTAAACAGACGGGATAACGCATCAGGCTTAAATGTAATGTAAATGTAATTCTAAGGTCTCCATGATGATTCTCTCCACATGGTGTCAGCAACAGTTACTGTTGCCTGCTAGGAGTGGGTTTTTGATTTGTGGGTTTCTTAGGAAAAGGAAGTCACAACTCACTGGGTTGCAACCTGAAACATTCCACAGAGAGAAGGGGGGGGTGAGAAAGAGGGACAGTGAGAGATAGAGAGAGAGAGAGAGAGAGAGAGAGAAAGAGAGAGAGAGAGAGAGAGAGAGAGAGAGAGAGAGAGAGAGAGAGAGAGGGGGAGAGAGAGAAAGACAGAGAGCAATGAAAGAGAGAGCAAAGAAAGGGAGAGAAAGAGAGAGGGGGAGAGAGCGAGAAAGAGCGAGCGAGAAAGTGAGCGAGGGAAAATGAGAGAGAGAGAGTGCTGCCCAGGGGGTAGAATGGAGAGTCATTGACCTCCTCCCCATTGTTGAACTGCACAAGAGCCTGTCTGGCTAGAGGCCACTACAGGGTAGGTAGAGAATACATTAACCAGGAAACAGTCAACTGAACAACCCACTAAAACCAAAACAAGAAACACACACAGAGAGAGAGAGACAGAGAGAGAGAGCGAAAGAAAGAAAGAAAGAAAGAAAGAAAGAAAGAAAGAAAGAAAGAAAGAAAGAAAGAGAGCTTTATCCACTCTTTGAGAACTTGAACTATTCAAAATGTTGTTGTTTTTTCAATGGAAATATGGGGATATACTGAATCTCCAATCTAGAGGCCCATTGCTAAAAGGTAAAAGTCAAGTAAGTCAAGACTGTACGTATGTTCACAGGGTGTGTTAAGTAGAGCAAGACAGTGTGTGAGGATGACTAAATAGACGGTGATTCATGGCAGAGAAAATAGAGAATAACAGGAAGGATGTGGGCTGACTGGTCAGAGACTAGAGAACATGTGCTGTGTAAAGGAGTGCAAGGAGAGAACTCAGAGCTCTGTAGACCATAGAACATGTGCTGTGTAAAAATGATGATTAGGGAATAGGAACAGCTGGGAGGAGTGCAAGGATACTGAGAAGCGCGCCAGACTGCAGGTCGCTCCGTCAGGCTGAGGCCGAGAACTCAGAGCTCTGTAGACCATAGAACATGTGCTGTGTAAAAGAGTGCAAGGAGAGAACTCAGAGCTCTGTAGACCATAGAACATGTGCTGTGTAAAAGAGTGCAAGGAGAGAACTCAGAGCTCTGTAGACCATAGAACATGTGCTGTGTAAAGGAGTGCAAGGAGAGAACTCAGAGCTCTGTAGACCCTAGAACATGTGCTGTGCAGAACGGAGCGCTGAGAGAAGAACGTCTGTACTCAATCTCAGAACACGTGGTGGTGCCTGGAGAGATGTTATTGCTCTATAAACCTGAGAGGTGCTGCTGACTCTCAACCGCGGAGGACGCTGTCTCACAGACGCCAAGGAGATAAATGAAATAACATTGCATATTTGAAATCATTACTGTCATTCTCTAATAATCATCTTCAAATTACTCAGAGAATTCATAAAACTCGTAAAAAAACACCTCCCCTTTTAACAGATTGGGCATTTATTCTCATCACCATCAGAGGGCGTTGTGTTTGTTTACACCAGAGGGTCGTGTGAGAGGTGTATGTCCCTCCTCGCTTCCCGTTTAAATCCCCTTCATGATTATGATGATACATCTGACAGCGCCAAGGTAACTGGCATTACAGAAAGATGATGGAGGAGGGGTTCACTGGGCCGTGTTTACCTTTCTCCCTTGGTGTGAAGAGCTGCTAAAAGGGCTGTATAATGACACAGGTCATTACATTAGGAAGCCAAGGTCAAGGACATTATGAAGCTCGTAGCTCCATAAGGATTAATAGTCAATAAAAGTTATTTTAAACAGCTCACCTTGTGTAGTGAGGATGTGCCTTCCTCTGTGATGGAAAACAACGGGGGAAAAGAAAACAACAGACAAGACAACAGGGTTTTGAGCATTGCAGATAGAAATAGAATGAATAGAGCGGACACAATTCCCTATTCTCTCAGACAGACGATCATATCTCTCCTACAGGATACACGTTTCTATCTGAATGTTTTGTCATGTCTGTAAAAGACATCCGACAAAACTGTCACTTAGCTTGGCCAGCTGACTTCTACTGACTGTGTGAACACAGGCTCATATTGCTACAGTGTCAATTAGGGGGAGGGACTGCCTGCTGAGGACCTGGCAGGGCATTAGAGACCATTGTCCTCTTCAGTTCAGTCAAACTAGATCAGGTCCAACAGCAAGTTTCAACATGAATAATGAATAACGGGTCCACACCTTTGATTCATTCATTCATTATTCACCCAGCGTTCATAAAGCTGCTGTGTGATAATAGCCATACTGTACATAGGCACATACACACACAGCAGCAGTACTTTAGTATTTGGCCATGACAGATTAACAACAGACTATAGCTACAGTCCAATAAAAGCCACAGTATCACACTATGGCCGTTGAGGGAGCACGTTTTATTTTCTCTATTTCAACAGGATGAGTCTGACATGTTGAGTGACACGTTGGCATTTAAATGAACAAAGACAAATGCAGATTGGATCTCTGTGTGTCTGGGGTGTTTGATCTTGGGACTCCCAGCTACCTGGGTGTAGGGGAGATTGTTTGTTGTTGAACGAGATGAAGTGATGAGTGGCGAGGGGGGTGAGAGGAGGAGGGATGGGATGAGTTACGCTGTCGCGTTGAGATTGGCTCTCTTTTGACAGCAAAGATAATAAATCAGTAGAGATGTTGGCTCACGGAGGCTTTGGGTAATATTGACTCAATGCAACGCTGCTCTGTGTCATTGTCTTTCGTTGTCTGCCCACCAATTCATCTTCCACGGCGCCCTACACCATGGAGATGGAATATCAAATCCTTTTTTCCCCTCAGACTGACTTACACAAGACCACTGCGGTGTTGGTGAGAAGACAGGAGGGCCACGAGGTCATCGGGGGTTATGTGCTCTGATAGGTAGATGTTCCTCTGACATCCTGTCTGGCGCCATGGTGGACTCTCTCAGCTGACCCATGCAGCTGATATGAATGACATGGATCTTTTGATGAACATGCCACATTAATGAAGCAACACCCAAACGGATGCTCCCTATACTACTAGTATCCTCTGTGAAGAGCACTGTATTCTTTTCAAGAATAGGGGGGGATTTTCATTCTAAAATAGAATTATTACCTCATATGGCAAATGCAACGTCGAGGAAACATGCTCCAGGAAGCAAAAAGCATTTACTATTTGGCCTGAGACTGAGACTGAGGGAGAGGGAAAGTCTTGTCTCCTTTCCCCACCTCCACAGGAATGCTGCATTATGACAGCACGAGATTGGGAAAAAAATGATTGGTTAAGCCAGGGAAATGAAAATAGTGATGGCTCGAATCTCTTAGTTGAGAAGATGGCCAGTTAATTGAAGTGTCACTCCATTTCTGTTTTGAGTGACATCATACAAATAATATCACTGTTTCTCCGTTGCCGCTACACTGCTCCACATAAACCAAGTGTTTAGAGATCATTCTGACTGTAAACTATGTATGTTTGGTCAGTTGGTTCTCATATCTCCTCAGTTAGACTATTACTACTGTGTCCAGTTAAAGGAACTGGAGACTACTTCCTTGTTATGTGTTGACTGATTGACACTCTAATCGTCTAAGGCTTAACCCAAGGCTGCAAAAACACATCATATTCTGAATCTCTCATTCTCTCTATTCAGATTGTGGCCAGATAATATTTGATGTCTTCGTTGAATACCAATTGTGAGCAGTTCTGTAGTCTAAGAACAAGCATGGCAATCAAACTCTGCTGTGGAGGGAACAACATACTGTATCCCCCCACCCCGCCTCTGAAGACCTACAGTGTCAGGTGCACAAGTTACTGAATAGCTGGAAAATCAACCACATCCGTAGAGATCCAGTATAAATGGAAAACATGGTCCGTTTGTGTGGAATCTAATTGTTTTGAGGTGGAGCTCTACGGCAGAAACAATGTGAACAGAGAATTTTCTGTTGCCCCCACAAGACCTCTTTGTGCCGTATTAGATCTGCGGTTGGCTGGTAACAAATTCTATTATAATCACCTGTTTTTGTTTTTCAATTAATCTATGCTCTGTTCTCCCCCCTTGAGGGAAATCTACCGAGTCCCTCTGATGAATCTCTCCTCAACCTTCACGCTTCCTTTGTTCCTGCATTTTGATTTCTCCATGCGACAGGAGCGTGAGACATGCCATTTCCTGCTTGAGAAGAAAGACAATCACAGTGGGAGTCTGTCCCTCTCTTTCTTTCTTTTTGTGTTGCGTTGGAATGTTCTCTCTTTCTCTCTCTCTCTCTCTCTCTTTCTCTCTCTCGGCTCTCCCCCAAATAATGAAATGCATGAGCGACATGCAGCGAGAAGGACGATTCCCAGGTAGCAGATGTCAGAAGGAAAGGTGGTGGCAACTACACACAAGTACCAAGGTTATTACGGGGTGGCACTAAACGAGTCACAAGGTTATTAGTTGTTGGTGAAGGCCTGGGAAAGGGAGGGAGGGCGGAGAGGGTGTATTTTTTTTGTTTTAAAGAGGAGGATGAACAGCACGAAGGTAGATCCTTTTGAGGAACTAAAACAAAAGGGTAATCCATACAGATAGAAGTGCAAAAATAATAGGGAGACCTTGAGGTTGTTTTTATGTTCAGAGAGGAGAGACGGTCTGAGATAAAAACGTGGCGTGGCCTCAATCACCCTGGCGTGATCGGTGGAATGAGTAACATGGCGGTATGCGTCTGCCACAGAGCCAGAGGATACATGAGAAGCTCTGGCACAAGAGATGACAGCAGTCTGCAGTGACACGCACAGACACAGGCATGAACGCACATGGACAGACAGGCAGGCAAACACACACGTGCAGACACACAACACACACACACACGCACACACACACACACACAGGCCTGTACTCTGACACAGATCATGTCTGCCAGGTGCGAAAAGTGACAATTTTGTCCGAACAGCAGACAGCAGTGGAGAAATCAGATATGAATATTGGCATTATTTATTATGCTAAAATGATGCTGTCCTTCTGGAAGCCGTTTGAGAAGGAGGCAGCATTGCCCATATCAACACTTCACTTATTTTATTCAGAGTCCTTTTGCATTATTATTCTAACAACTCAATTTGTCTTCTTTTAAAGTAGCTACATCTGACCTGCTTGACTTCTGGGCTTTTCAGTTTCACACTTTTAATCAACCAACTAAAATGACATGTGCGTGACATGGTGGCTTGATAAAGGAATCTCGGTGAAATTAATGAGGGTTAAATCTGGCCATCAATAAGCTGCTTGGGTGAGTGCCAGGAGGGCATGCTTCCTTATCCTGCAGATGTACTGTAGCTCAGTTTAAAACAGATTCATCTGGATCCGTGACTGGGAGGTGGGTAATGGTGGGGTGGAACGTTTTTTTTTTTACTTCAACATTTTGGTCTGTGATTGGATGAGGCCAGTTTTAGGTAACGGATGCATGTTTGGATGAAGGTTTTAATCATAGCTTTTAAGGAGGAGGTTTTAGCTAGCAAGGCTTGCTCGCAATCTGAACAGCTTAGCAGCATCTCCTCCAACCAACCGTAAGATCACAGGGCCAACCTAACCACGACCTCAAACAGGAAACAGGAAATAGTGTGCTTCCACCTGACTGGGTCTCTGTGCTGTGCTACATCAGTGCTAAGGGAAAACATACTGCATGCTGTTGCTACCTCACAGTCCAACCAAAGTTCATGAACAGAAGAACAAATTGCATATGAGAGGAGTTCAGTCACTCTTGGATGACAAATGGAAGTTTGTAGAAAATAGCTTCTCTATTGTTCAAAACCAAACAATGCAACAATGCAACAAAGCAAGCTGTGGTGCATCAGGAAGACATCCAGGAAACTCACAAGGCCATGGAAAATCCCACCCATGAGTGTGACAAAATTGAAGTCCTCTATCCACATGTTCTATAATAGTTTGTACCAAAAAAACGGCCAAAAGGTAACTGACTGTCTCTGTAAAAAGAACATAATCCCTCCTTAAGAGGTCACTGAGGGATAAAGGCTATTGAGTGAAAAACATCTTTGACAGCATAGAAAGAGGTTTTAGGGACATATTTGAGATGAGGTGTGTCTGTCTCTTATGTTGGCAGCCCAAAAGTCACTGCTGAATGCAATCACTGGGGAGTGCACTAGAACAAGATTGGCAACGTGTGGCTCTCTTGAAATACTCCTTCAGAATTACGAGCTTGAGTCCTCTCGCCTTCAGAGACAAGATGTTACAAACAACAAAAGAGCAGGGGCCAGTATCAGGGGTTTGATGTACTACATATGTAGGATCTTAATTTGAGACAGTTTGCTACAGCATGAAAATAATCCTGCAGCAACAGGAAATGCGAATTATTATGTGGATTATAATATATATAATAATAATATATGCCATTTAGCAGACGCTTTTATCCAAAGCGACTTACAGTCATGTGTGCATACATTCTACGTATGGGTGGTCCCGGGGATCGAACCCACTACCCTGGCGTTACAAGCGCCATGCTCTACCAACTGAGCCACAGAAGGACCACTATAATGAACAGGCATTTTTTTGCAGGGGTTAATACATTTAACATTAGGGTTAATCACGTCTGAACTTTTAAAGTGGAAATGACAAACTTTTAGAAGCCTTTTAGAACTTTGAAAACACTACAAGTTTGCTTTTCCTACTGTGCAGGAAAATTCCTGCAACAACGGGGTAATCCAATTATGATACAGCATCTGTAGGCCTGCATTGAGCTCGACCTCGGAGGAATGTGGTGTGACCTGACTGAATCTATACACTGTGCCTCAGAGAAGCCTCATTCCTTTGTTGTGCTATACATGTCTTTTTTTATTTCTTTTTACGTATATGACTGCTGCAATAGCAGTGTAATCATGGTGTTTACAAAGAAAGTGAATACCAAATCCAAATTCAACCTATTGTTAACAACAGTGAGATGTGAATAATTTGACGATTAAAGATGATTAGTCCAATTTTGTTGAATATAGTTCTTCTTGGGGTAACACAGACATGTTTATAGGTATTACAAAGCCATCAAATTCCCATGGCAGGAAGTCTGTCAAGCATCTAACACAAACACAAGGAACTGTATCAAAATGTATAAAATAATTTACATGCAAAAATCTAACCTGATTATCTCAATCTACAGGGATGAATTTCTAGGATAGAGAGGTATTTAATATGCGAAAGGACACAAATAAAACTCAACTCCCATTCACTCACTCTCTCTCTTCCCACCGGAAATGTGACCATTATCACTAACTATGTCTTGAACTACTTCTGTATTATGCATCCATCACAATCAGAAATAAATGGCAACAAAAACAACTCACCGAAATAAATCAGCAACCGTGTTTGCTGTGAAGAAATGAGTCCGCCCACACTTTCCAAGATGTAGCTCATTATTATCATAGCTTGCAATAGGCTCGCCGCACATAAACCGAGCTACCTCACAAATGGCAACCTGTTCTCTACAGGCTGGTGTGGTCAGCCCAACATCTCACCAGGGGGGGGGGGTACACTGCCTGCCTTCCAGGACATCTACCGTACCCGGTGTCACAGAAAGACCAAGAAGATCATCACGGCCACCTGAGCCGTACAGAGAGTCATTGAACACTGGTCACTTTAATAATGTTAACATACTGTGTCATCCACGTTATATGTCTGTACATCTACTAACGCCTCATCCTATTTAACATTTTAAATCAAATTCTATATTGTTATTTTCTTTATTGCTAGCTATTACTGCACTGTTGGAGCTAGAAACACAAGCATTTAGCCGCACCTGTGATAACATCTGCAGATCTGTGTACGCAACCAATAATTTGATTTGATGAGATCTACTACTTTTGAACAGAGCACTATGGGCCTGGTCAATGGTAGTGATCTATATAGGAAATACGGTGACATTTGAGATGCAGCGCGCAGCACATTTCCTGAGGTAATGTCTTTGATTATGTTTTCAGATGAGAGATTATACAAAATGTGTTGAAAGCAGATATGTTTTTTGCATTGCCTTTGTTTGAGAACTTCCTTAACTGTAAAATATATACAGTACTAGTCAAAGTTTTGGACACACCTACTCATTCAAGGGTTTTTCTTTATTTGTACTGTTTCTACGTTGTAGAATAATAGTGAAGACATCACAACTATGAAATAACACATATGGAAAAAGTGTTAAACAATGTTAAACAATCAAAGTATATTTTATATTTGAGTTTCTTAGCCACACTTTGCCCCACACTTTGCCTTGATGGCAGATTTGCACACTCTTGGTATTCTCTCAACCATTCTCTCAAATGCTTCTCCAACAATCTTGAAGGAGTTCCCACATGTGCTGAGCACTTGTTGGCTGCTTTTCCTTAACTCTGCGGTCTATCCCAAAACATTTCAATTGGGTTGAGGTGAAGGTTCACCTTTCAATGCAGAACATAGTAAAAAATTAAGAAAAACCTGAATGAGTAGGTGTGTCCAAACTTTTGACTGGTCCTGTATTTATATTGGTTTACTTACTCAATAATGATGATGAACTTCAATCTAAAAACTATTCCTGGCTACTGGTTTACACTATCATGAGATTAAACAAGACAGGCTGAATTAGAGCCAACAAACATTCAAGACCCCTTGACTTCTTAAGCATTTTGGTACGCTACAGCCTTATTCTAAAATGAATTCAAATGTTTATTCCCCTCATCAATCTACACACAATATCATATAATGACCAAGCAAAAACCGTTTTTTAGACATGTTTGGAAATTTAGAAAAAAAATAATGAATTATCACATTTACAGTTGAAGTCAGAAGTTTACATACACCGTAGCCAAATACATTTAAACTCAGTTTTTCACAATTCCTGACATTTAATCCTAGACAAATTCCCTGATTTAGGATCACCACTTTATTTGAAGAATCTGAAATGTCAAAATAATAGTAGAGAGAATGATTTATTTCAGCTTTTATTTCTTTCATCACATTCCCCAGTGGGTCAGAAGTTTACATACACTCAATTAGTATTTGGTAGCATTGCCTATAAATTGTTTAACTTGGGTCAAATGTTTCAGGTAGCCTTCCACAAGCTTCCCACAATAAGTAAATTTTGGCCCATTCCTCCTGACAGAGCTGGTGTAACTGAGTCAGGTTTGTAGGCCTCCTTGCCCGCACATGCTTTTTCAGTTCTGCTTACAAATTGTCTATAGGATTGAGGCCAGGGCTTTGTGATGGCCACTTCAATACCTTGACTTTGTTGTCCTTATGCCATTTTGCCACAACTTTGGAAGTATGCTTGGGGTCATTGTCCATTTGTAAGACACATTTGCGACCAAGCTTTAATTTCCTGACTGATGTCTTGAGATGTTGCTTCAATATATCCACATAATTTTCCTTCTTCATCAAGCCATCTATTTGTGAAGTGCACCAGTCCCTTCTGCAGCAAAGCACCCCCACAACATGATGCTGCACGGCTTCACGTGCTTCATGGTTGGGATGGTGTTCTTTGGCTTGCAAGCTTCCCCCTTTTTCCTCCAAACATACGGAGGTCATTACGGCCAAAGAGTTCTAATTTTGTTTCATCAGACATTCATCAGACATTTAGAGGACATTTCTCCAAAAAGTACGGCCTTTGTCCCCATGTTCAATTACAAACCGTAGTCTGTCTTTTTTATGGCGGTTTTGGAACAGTGGCTTCTTCCTTGCTGAGCGGCCTTTGAGGTTATGTCGATATAGGACTAGTTTTACTGTGGATATAGATCATTTTGTGCCTGTTTCCTCCAGCATCTTCACAAGGTCCTTTGCTGTTGTTCTTGGATTGATTTTCCCGTTTTGCACCAAAGGACTTTAATCTGTAGGAGACAGAACGCGTCTCCTTCCTGAGCGGTATGACGGCTGCGTGGTCCCATGGTGTTTAAACTTGCATACTATTGTTTGTACAGATGAATGTGGTATCTTCAGGCATTTGGAAATTGCTCCCAAGGATGAGCCAGACTTGTGGAGGTCTACAATTGTGGAGGTCTTGGCTGATTTCTTTTTATTTTCCCATGATGGAAAGCAAAGAGGCACTGAGTTTGAAGATAGGCCTTGAAATACATCCACAGGTACACCTCCAATTGAGTCAAATGATGTCAATTAGCCTATCAGAAGCTTCTAAAGCCATGACATCATTTTCTGGCATTTTCCAAGCTGTTTCAAGGCACAGTCAACTTAGTGTATCTAAACTTCTGACCTACTGGAATTGTGATACAGTGAAAAAAAATCTGTCTTCTAAAGAAATGTTTGAAAAATTACTTGTGTCATGTACAAAGTAGATGTCCTAACCGACTTGCCAAAACTTTACTCAGTACTTTGTTGAATAACTTTTGGCAGCGATTACAGCGTCAAATCTACTTGGGTATGACGCTACAAGCTTGGCACACCTGTATTTGTGGAGTTTCTCCCATTCTTATCTGCAAACCCTCTCAAGCTCTGTCAGGCTGGGTGGGGAGCGTCGTTGCATAGCTATTTTCAGGTCTCTCCAGAGTTGTTTGATTGAGTTCAAGTCCGGGCTCTGGCAGGGCTACTCAAGGACATTCAGAGACTTATCTTGACGCCACTCCCGCACTGTCTTGGCTTTGTGCTTCGGGTCGTTGTCCTGTTGGAAGGTGAACTCTCACCCCAGTCTGAGGTCCTACGTGCTTTGGAGCAGGTTTTCATGAAGGATCTCTCTGTACTTTGCTCCGTTCATCTTTCCATCGATCCTGACTAGTCTCAGAGTCCCTGCCTCTGAAAAACATCCCCAGAGCATGATGCTGTAGGGATGGTGACAGGTTTTCTACAGGCATGACGCTTGGCATTCAGGCCAAGAAGTTCAATCTTAGTTTCATCAGACCAAATAATCTTTTTTCTCATGGGCTGACAGTCCTTTAAGTGCCTTTTGGCAAACTCCAAGCAAGTTCCATCTAGCCACTCTACCATAAAGGCCTGATTGGTGAAGTGTTGCAGAGGTGGTTATCCTTCTTGAAGGTTCTTCCATCTCCTCAAAGGAACTCTGGAGCTCTGTCAGTGACCATTTTTGGTCACCTCCCTAACCAAGGCGCTTCTCTCCGATTGCTCAGCTTGGCTAGGCGCCCAGCTCTAGGAAGAGTCTTGGAGGTTCGAAGCTTGTTACGATCAACTAGGAGTGGTGGGTGGAATCAGGCGCAGAGAGCAGGGTTCAGTCTTTCTTTCAAATTTATTCTCCAGCGCAACAAAACAGTCACGCCAACACACAGGGCGTATATAAGTTTCCAGTCCAAACAACAGGACAAAATAGTCCGGAGAATAAATATACGAATAACTCACACCATCAAACACAGAGTAACACAAACAAGCCCGCACAAATACCCATCGGGCCTAGTGCCCTTAAATACCCTACAAACAAACGCTCATACAAAACAGGTGTACCCAATTACCCAATAACCCAAAACAAACGGAAAGGGAATCGATGGTAGCTAATAGGCCGGCGACGACGACCACCGAGCACCGCCCGAACAGGAAGAGGCACCATCTTCGGCAAGGTTCGTGACAAAGCTTCTTCCATTTAAGAAAGATGGAAGCCACTGTATTCTTGGGGACCTTCAATGCTGCAGACCTTTTGTGGTACCCTTCCCCAGATCTGCGCCTCGACTCAATCCTGTCTATGGACAATTCCTTCGACCTCATGGTTTTTGCTCTGACATGCACTGTTAACTAAAGGACCTTATATAGACAGGTGTGTACCTTTCCAAATCATGTCCAATCAGTTACATTTAGCACAGGCTGACTCCAATCAAGTTGTAGAAACATCTCAAGGATGATCAATGGTAACAGGATGCACCTGAGCTCAATTTCGAGTCTCATAGTAAAGGCTTTGAATACTTATGTGAATAAGGAATTTCTGTTTTTTGACTAGGGATGACTGATCTAGTGCCTAAGAGATTTGTAAACAAGTGGTATTCCTCCGCCTTACAAACAAGACAGTCTTGTTTGTGAGGCGGAGGAATACCACTTGTCTACATATCTCTTAGGCACTAGATCAGTCATCCCTAGTCAAAAAACAGAAATTCCTTATGCATGACTTGGATAAATGTCACGAATATTACCGAAGGTGACTCCCCTTCTTGTCCGGGTGGCGCTCGGCGGTCGTCGTCGCCGGTCTACTAGCTATCGCCGATCCGTTGTTCTGTGTTCGTTTAGTTTTGTCTAATTGGTAGCACCTGTTTCTAGTTTGGTTGTTAGGATAGGGTATATATAGTCTGTTTAGCCCGCTTCTGTTTCGTGCGGGCTTGTTCGTCTGTTTTGTTGGTTGAGTGTATTTTGTTGTATTTTTGGGTTACACGCTGTCCATTTATATTTCTGTTCATTTGTGTTTTCACTTTGTTCACGTTGTGTTTCGGGACATTAAAGCGTGTTGTTTTTCCCACATCTTTGCTCTCTGCGCCTGACTCCACACCTCTTCACTCATAATTATGACAATAAATGAGTGTGCAATGCACATACTGTAGTTTTCATTAAACAAAAGGCACAGTCAAATCAAAGTTGTTTCGCCATTCACGGATTAAGAATATTTCACTTTGTCAACAGACAGTAATACATGATAAATTCTGTATCAGAATAAATTCATTATTTCACTATTTTGCTCTAAGTACTCAATGATGAGCATGTTCAGTCATACAGTAAAGTTACTGGTCTCCAGTGTTTAAACGGGTTCAGTAGTGTCTGGATTGAGGGTCATAATGAGGTCCTATGTGGATGTGGGTCCTCAGAGTGTTCGGGGATCAGAACGTTGGGATCACACATGTTCCTAATTAAGTTCCATGATGCCCAGCAGGGTTCTGGTTCTAGATCGCTAAATGTCGCGTTGGCTTGTAAAGCCCCTGGAAAGGTAACTAACTAACTAACTAACTAACTAACTAACTAACTAACTAACTAACTAACTAACTAACATTATTCAGACGGGGATGGGTCTGTTAATTATTTGTCTTTCCTTCAAGTCTTCCTGAGCTGAATCTTAAACCGTTATTCCACCATCCCTTCTTCCTTTACTCTGTGTTACATCATCAACTCTATCATCAGTGTGTCTCTCTCTGTCTGAGGTTCAAAACGTGGGAAGGAAGGGGGCTGTTGTAGTTGTTATGATCAAGTGAATGTAAAATTAAAACTTTTTAATGAGAGGAGTTTTGCAGGTTTCATGGAGCATGACAAGTGGATAGGAGGGATTATCGTGGTATTACTTTGTCTCTAATGAACAGAGACCAGAACCAATACCTGTCAGACAGTAAATCCCAACCCCTTACTCACCTCTCCTCTATAAACCAAATGCAAATGATACGGTCTGATGGTCTCTGCCCTACAGTCACACTAACAGCTGTACGTGCACATGTGCATAAATACACACATGAGCACGCACTCAAGCACACACGTACAGTACACACACATACACCTCCACCCCCCCCCCACACACACATACACACACACACACAATATATGGATATTATGTATCTTTGTCAAACCATGAGCCATCTCTTCCAATCCATCCAATGGGGAATGCTAGCCTCCTCTTTGAAATTCCTCCTCATCTTGTGGAGCTAGGTGCAGTCTGCAGACTACTAGACAGGCAGCTTTATCTGTCCTTAAAAGTTTTGCTTGGTGAGGCTGACAACTGTGATGTTCCTTAATACAGTGGCTGTGTGAGAAAACGCTGACTCGGTCACTTGTCTCGTGAATTATGCTCTGTGTCCCAAATGGCACCCTAGTCCCTGTTTAAGCGCATTGCTTTTGACCAGAGCCCTATGAGTCTGATGGGCCCTGGTCAAAAGTACTGCACCTAATAGGGAAATAGGGTTCCATTGGGGACGCAGTCCTAGTGCTGCTGCTGTAGCCGGGAGGAATCTGCTGACACCAAGGCCCTGTCTCAGTCTCAAATCTCAACAAAGAACTCATATGAAATGAAATGGCAACAACTTCTCTTCCTCTCATTAGTTTCTCTTTTGCTGCCACAATATTTATTTTCCCACTTTCATACCTTTTTATTGATCAATCTGACCTGTTACTAACGGTACAACCTCTGGTTAGAGTGGTATTACACCTGATCGTGAAAATTGTTTGCTTTGCAACTCTTATTTACTGGTGTTACACATTGTATGTTTGTACCTATTTGAAACGGATAAAATGCTACTGTGTATTATCTGTTGCCTAACGCTGTCACTTCTGGGCTGAAGGTAGTACTTTCACTCTCCTCTTCAATACATCATGCAGGACTTTCATCAGGAGAAAGCAATCAGAGTGGAGTCATGAGCAGCTCTTTAGAGGGTACTGAACCCAATTAAGTATCTCTCTATTGTCTCTGTCCTCATCCTTCTGCTGATCCAAAGACAAACAGGACACTGCTAGTCCACCTTGCGCTCACCTATTCAAATACTGTCCAAGTGAAGTGTAATATGGTATAGAAATTTACACCAAACTAAGGTGGTATCCAGAGCCATATATATATATATATATATATATATATATATATATATATATATATATATATATATATATATATATATATATATATATATACAACTGTATATAACTCTATTTATTTTTTTATTTCACCTTTTTTTTAAAGAGCAAGAGGGTAAGTAATAATATGGGGATGAGGTAGTCGGGTGTGCTATTTACAGATTGACTTTGTACAGGTACAGTGATCGGTAAGCTGCTCTGCCAGCTGATGCTTAAAATTAGAGAGGGAGATATAAGACTCCAGCTTCAGAGATTTTTGCAATTCGTTCCAGTCATTGGCAGCAGAGAACTGGAAGGAAAGGCGGACAAAGAAAGTGTTGGCTTTGGGGATGACCAGTGCAATATACCTTCTGGAGCGCGTGCTACGGGTGGGTGTTGCTATGGTGACCAGTGAGCTGAGGTAAGGCAGGGCTTTACCTAGCAAAGACTTATATATGACCTGGAGCCAGTGTGTTTGGCGACGGATATGTGGTGAGGGCCAGCCAACAAGAGCACATAGGTCGCAGTGGTGGGTAGTATATGGGGCTTTGGTGATAAAACGGATGGCACTGTGATAGACTACATCCAGTTTGCTGAGTAGAGTGGTGGTGGCTATTTTGTAAAGGACATCGCCAAAGTCAGGGATCGGTAGGATAGTCAGTTTTACAAGGGTATGTTTGGCAGCATGAGGGAAGGAGGCCAGGCGAGGTAGTCATTTGAGAAACCAAGCCTATTGAGTCTGCAGATAAGAATGCGGTGATTAACAGAGTCGAAAGCCTTGGCCAGGTCGATGAAGACGGCTGCACAGTACTGTCTTTTATCGATGGCGGTCATGATATCGTTTAGGACCTTGAGTGTGGCTGAGGTGCACCCATGACCAGCTCGGAAACCACATTGCATAGTGGAGAAGGTATGGTGGGATTCGAAATGATCGGTGGTCTGTCTATTAACTTGGCTTTTGAAGATTTTATAAAGTCACGGCAGGATGGATATAGGTCTATAACAGTTTGGGTCTAGAGTGTGTCCCCCTTTGAAGAGTGGGATGACCGTGTTATGCAGGTGAATGAGGACCCAAAAGCGACTTGGCGAAAACAGAGTCTTTAATCCAGTAAAGTAAAATACAATCAAAAAACACAACTTCCACTCGTAATGACGAGAACCGACTGGAGACTCGATCTTGAACAGCAGGTTGCCTCGGGAAGGCACTTGAACCTAGCAGACTCAGACACCTGCTCACCACGCAGCATCTGAGGGAAACACGACACGACAGGGCGATACACAAACACAGCACGGTGAACAATAGATAAGGATCCGACAAGGACAGAAGTGGAAAACAAGGGGAGAAATAGGGACTCTAATCAGAAGACAAAATAGGGAACAGGTGTAAAAAGACTAAATGAGTGAGTTAGGAGAATGAGGAACAGCTGGGAGCAGGAACGGAACGATAGAGAGAGGAGAGAGAGAGAGGGGGAGAGAGAGGGATAGAAAAAGGGAACGAACCTAATAAGACCAGCAGGGGGAAACGAACAGAAGGGAAAGCATAATGACAAGACAATATATGACAAAACATGACAGTACCCCCCCACTCACCGAGCGCCTCCTGGCGCTCTCGAGGAGGAACACTGGCGGCAACGGAGGAAATCATAGATCAAGCGGTCCAGCACGTCCCGAGAAAGAACCCAACTCCTCTCCTCAGGACCGTAACGAAAAACGATAAAAAGGGAAACTAGGGTACTACTCTAAAAAAAAAATGAGACACGGGTAGAGAACTGAAAACTTTAGAGCAAACAGGACCAAACAGGCCAGGAGAGTAACAACTAGGGACAGACTGAGACACAGCAAGGGCAGGAACAAGAACAGGAGAGATGCGATGGCAGGGAACAGACTGAGACCCAGCAAGACCAGGAGCAGAAGCAGAAAAATACGCACAAGGGTGGACCCCATCGTCAGTATCGGAGCGCTGGGACAGAATGGCTCCCACGCCCACCCCCGACGCGTCAACCTCAACAATAAACTGTTTAGTGACGTCAGGTGCAACAAGGATAGGAGCGGATGCAAAACGCTTCTTAAAGAGATCAGAACAACAATCATACGACCGGTGAGGAGGAAGGGAGTTGGTTCTGGACCGACTGAAGACCGTGCGCAGACCATGATATTCCTCCGGCACTCCTGTCAAATCACCAGGTTCCTCCTGAGAAGAGGGGACAGAACAAACAGGAGAAATAGCAGACATTAAACACTTCACATGACAAGAAACGCTCCAGGAAAGGACAGAACCACTAGACCAATCAAAAGAAGGATTATGACACACTAGCCAGGGATGACCCAAAACAACAGGTGTAAAAGGTGAACAAAAAATCAAAAAATAAATGGTCTCACTATGGTTACCAGATACAGTGAGGGTTAAAGGTAGTGTTTCACATAATATACTGGGGAGAGGACTACCATCCAAGGCAAACATGACCGTGGGCTCCCCTAACTGTCTGAGAGGAATGTCATGTTCCCGCGCCCAGGCTTCGTCCATAAAACAGCCCTCTGCCCCAGAGTCTATTAATGCACTGCAGGATGCTGCCGATCCGGTCCAGCGTAGATGGACCGGTAAAGTAGTACATGTACTTGACGGAGAGGACCGTCTAGTAGCGCTTATCAGTCGCCCTCCGCTTACTGATGAGCTCTGGCCTTTAACTGGACATGAAATGACAAAATGACCAGCGGAACCGCAATAGAGACAGAGGCGGTTGGTGATTCTCCGTTCCCTCTCCTTAGTCGAGATGCGAATACCCCCAGCTGCATGGGCTCAACACCTGAGTCAGTGGGGAAAGACGGTAGTGTCGGAGAGAGGGGAGACACAGTTAACGCGAGCTCTCTTCTATGAGCTCGGTGACGAAGATCTACCCGTCGTTCAATGCGAATAGCGAGTTCAATCAAAGAATCCACGCTGGATGGAACCTCCCGAGAGAGAATCTCATCCTTAACCTTAGCGTGGAGTCCCTCCAGAAAACGAGCGAGCAACGCCTGCTCGTTCCAGTTACTGGAGGCAGCAAGAGTGCGAAACTCTATTGAGTAATCCGTTATGGATCGATTACCTTGACATAGGGAAGACAGGGACCAGGAAGCTTCTTTCCCAAAAACTGAGCGATCAAAAACCCTTATCATCTCCTCTTTAAAGTTCAGATAATTGATAGTACACTCAGCGCTTGCCTCCCAGATAGCTGTGCCCCACTGCCGAGCCCGACCAGTAAGGAGTGATATGACGTAGGCAATCCGAGCTCTCTCTCTTGAGTATGTGTTGGGTTGGAGAGAGAACACGATATCACACTGGGTGAGAAAGGAGCGGCACTCAGTGGGCTGCCCAGAATAACAAGGTGGGTTATTAACCCTAGGTTCCGGAGGCTCGGAAGAACCGGAAGTAGCTGGTGACACGAGACGAAGACTCTGATACTGTCTTGAGAGTTCGGAGACCTGAGCGGCCAGGGTCTCAACGGCATGCCGAGCAGCAGACAATTCCTGCTCGTGTCTGCCGAGCATCGCTCCCTGGAACTCGAGAGTAGAGTAGAGAGAATCCATAGTCGCTGGGTCCATTCTTGGTCGGATCCTTCTGTTATGCAGGTGAATGAGGACCCAAAAGCGACTTGGCGAAAACAGAGTCTTTAATCCAGTAAAGTAAAATACAATCAAAAAACACAACTTCCACTCGTAATGACGAGAACCGACTGGAGACTCGATCTTGAACAGCAGGTTGCCTCGGGAAGGCACTTGAACCTAGCAGACTCAGACACCTGCTCACCACGCAGCATCTGAGGGAAACACGACACGACAGGGCGATACACAAACACAGCACGGTGAACAATAGATAAGGATCCGACAAGGACAGAAGTGGAAAACAAGGGGAGAAATAGGGACTCTAATCAGAAGACAAAATAGGGAACAGGTGTAAAAAGACTAAATGAGTGAGTTAGGAGAATGAGGAACAGCTGGGAGCAGGAACGGAACGATAGAGAGAGGAGAGAGAGAGAGGGGGAGAGAGAGGGATAGAAAAAGGGAACGAACCTAATAAGACCAGCAGGGGGAAACGAACAGAAGGGAAAGCATAATGACAAGACAATATATGACAAAACATGACAGACCGCAGCAGCTTTTCAATCTTTGGGGGATCTCAGACGATACGAAAGAGAGGTTGAATAGACTAGTAATAGGGGTTGCAACAATTTCAGCTGATAATTTTACAAAGAGAGAGTCTAGATTGTCTAGTCAAGCTGATTTGTAGGGATCCAGATTTTGCAGCTCTTTCAGGATATCAACTGTTTGTATTTGGGTGAAGGAGAAGCGGGGGGGTTTGGGCAAGTTGCTGCAGGGGGTGCTGAGATGTTGGCCCGGGTAGGGGTAGCCAGGTGGAACATACGACCAGCCGTGGAAAAATACTTATTGAAATGATCGATTATCGTAGATTTCTCAGTGGTGACAGTGTTTCCTATCCTCAGTGCAGTGCACAGCTGGGAGGAGGTGCTCTTATTCTCCATGGACTTTACAGTGTCCCAAAACGTTTTGGAATTAGTGCTACAGGAAGCAAATTTCCATATGAAAAAGCTAGCCTTAGCTTTCCTAACTGTCTGAGTATATTGGTTCCTGTCTTCCTTGAAAAGTTGCATATCGCGGGGGCTATTCAATGCTAATGCAGAACACCACATTATGTTTTTGTGCTGGTCAAGGGCAGTCAAGTTTGGGGTGAAGCAAGGGCTATATCTGTTCGTAGTTATACATTTTTTTGAATGGGGCATGCTTATTTAAGATGGAGAGGAAAGCACTTTTGAAGAGCAACCAGGCATCCTCTACTGACAGGAAGAAGTCAATATCCTTCCAGGATACCCGGGCCAGGTCGGTTAGAAAGGCCTGCTCACTGA
The DNA here is from genome assembly GCF_021184085.1 of Oncorhynchus gorbuscha. Taxonomy (NCBI): domain Eukaryota; kingdom Metazoa; phylum Chordata; class Actinopteri; order Salmoniformes; family Salmonidae; genus Oncorhynchus; species Oncorhynchus gorbuscha. The sequence goes on along the minus strand of NC_060183.1, from coordinate 36,116,154 downwards.
AGTGTTTTAGGGAGCGTTTAACAGTGATGAGCGGTGGTCATTTGACCATGGACCCATTATACACAGAGGCAATGAGGCTGTGATTGCCTCTGTGTATAATGGATTTGGTTATGGATTTTTTGGTTATACCTGGTAGGTTCCTTGATAATGTGTGTGAGATTGAGGGCATCTAGCTTAGATTGTAGAACGGCCGGGGTGTTAAGCATGTCCCAGTTTCGGTCACCTAACAGTACGAACTCTGAACATAGATGAGGGGGCGATCAATTCACATTTGGTGTCCAGGGCAACGCTGGGGGCTGAAGGGGCCTTCCTAAGCCAAGATTCAGACACGGCCAGTGTAACAGTATAACTTTAGACCGTCCCCTCGCCCATACCCGGGCACGAACCAGGGACCCTCTGCACACATCAACAACAGTCACCCTCGAAGCATCGTTACCCATCGCTCCACAAAAGCCGCGGCCCTTGCAGAGCAAGGGGAACTACTACTTCAAGGTCTCAGAGCAAGTGACGTCACCGATTGAAACGCTATTTAGCGCGCAACGATAACTAAGCTAGCCGTTTCACATCCGTTACACTAGGACATCCAGGTTGGCGGAGTGTCTTAAAGCAGTGAATAAAACAAACATAGGGAGGAGGCTTCTAATGCTAACATGCATGAAACCAATGCTTTTACGGTTACAGAATGAGAGCGCCTGGGGAATGGGAGTGATGCTGGGGGCTGCAGGGCCTAGGTTAACCTCTACATCACCAAAGAAACAGAGGAAGAGTAGGATAAAAGTACGGCCAAAGGCTAAAAGAACTGGTCGTCTAGTACGTTCGGAACAGAGAGTAAAAGGAGCAGGTTTCTGGGCACGGAAGAATAGATTCAAGGCATAATGTACAGACAAAGGCATGGTAAGATGTGAGTACAGTGGAGGTAAGCCTAGGCATTGAGTGACGAGGCACCATTTAAGCCAGGTGCAGTCACCCCATGTGTTGGGGGGTGGAACAACAGGGCTGACTAAGGCATATTGAGCAGGGCTGAAGGCTCTACAGTGAAATAAGACAAAAATTACTAACCAAAACAGCAATGGACAAGGCATATTGACATTAGGGAGAGGCATGTGTAGCCGAGTGATCATAGGGTCCAGTGAGTAGCTAGGTGAGCTGGAGGCACGGAGATTCATACAGCTAGTAGGCCGGGGCTAGCAGCAGGCTAGCAGATGGGCCTCAGGGGGACGTCGCAATGGGAGAGCCTGCTGAAACCCCCCCGGACGGTTACTTCGGCAGACCAGTCGTGATGGATCGGCGGGGCTCCGTGTCGGCAGCAAAGGGTCCAGGCCAATTGGAAAAAGAGGTAATTGAAGCCCAGGACTTGCTTGATGGATCTCTTCGGCTACCCGGGAGATGGGCCTAGTTCGAGGCTAGCTCCAGGCTAACTGGTGCTTGTTTCGGGACAGAGACGTTAGCCAGGAGTAGCCACTCGGATAGCAGCTAGCTAACTGGGATACGGTGGAGAAAAGCAGTCCGATATGTTCTGGGTTGATGTTGTCGTTCTCTAGTGGCATCATGCAATGAATGTGATGATTTGAGATGGAACTCTAAAGGGTTAGTTCTCATGTCATGTTACTGGAGCTCTGGAGTATGTTAGTTATAGCTGAAGGTTGCAATAATAAAAATAGAAGGCAGGGAAATATCTCATTTGCCTTCAGTGGTTCGTATCTAGGACACACTGCCATCTCCTAAATACATGTATCTGTATCTATAGCCTTCTATCCGACTAACATATTCATTTTGGTCAGGGCAGGCAGGGTGGTGTATGGTGCATTTCATTTGTATGCAGAGAGCACTATAAGCTATGATTTGTCCTATTTCAGTGGCCTTCATTAAACTAACAGCGGGGGCAAGCTGATGTCCTTCCAACATGCTCGCAATGTACATCAATTACCAACCTGTTATGTGGCTCTACACGTTAGGGCCTGTTGTAAATGGTACTGTAGGAAGTGTTCATATTCACACGATCATTTGTTTATCACTTAAACCACTGCTTGTTTATGTCCATCTTTAACCAGCCCACGGGTTTGTAATGCGGGAACAATTATAAGAAAATACTTTAAATTTGTAACCACCGGTGGTTATAACACATCCGTGTAGTACCTGTTTTCTTCCCACTGAACTCTGTCTTATTTGAGGCACTTTTTAAAGGGACCTGACAGCTCAATTTAATAAATGGGGTTTGCTGACGGAATACATATCAAATCTGCGGCGTGCAATTGTCACTCCGGCATTTGCATGGCTTATGACTTCTGCTGAAGCTTTGGATCAATCACGCCTTTTCCCTCTCATCTCCTCTGCCTCACGGATGGATGGAGGGAGGGAGAGAGAAAGAGACGTAAGGAGAGATAGAGAGAGCGAGAGGGGGGGGGGCAGAGGGAGAAAGAGAGAGAGGCGGAGAGAGAGAGCGAGAGAGAGAGAGAGAGAGAGGGAGAGAGAGAGAGAGAGAGAGAAAGAAAGAGCTCTTGATCACCTGCTTTGTCTGAAGTGAGTCACCTTGCAAATTATGAATAGCAAATGTGCTAGAATATAATCTGGTGGCTGACTGCTACATCCCTCCTATTTGCATACCTGCCAGCCCCTGTTGCTAAATACTGCATCTTAGGCCCCCAGAATGCCCAATGGCATGCATACATTTCTCCCTTCTCCTCTCCCCTCAGCACTTCTTCTGTCAGACAGACGTCAGGGAAGGAATGTGTTTTTTCGGACAGGATGCATGACAGGGGAGCAGGTGGAACGAAGAGCAAATGACACATCTCTCACTGTCCTGCCAGAGGAGCCCCTCTCCCTCTCCTTCACTGTTCCTTGCTCCTCTTACACTCTTACACTGTTCCTCCTCCTCCTCCCCTGGCACATTGATATTCAAATCTACACAGCATTCCATCCTCAGCTGCCACACAAAGGGCTCTGAGGCTGCTGCATACCTACGGAGGAACAGGGCAGGGTTAATGTCTTCTCCTCTCCCTGGTTCCTACCCTTCGCAAAATTCCTACAGGAGTGGAACAGAACAGGGAACAGGGGAGCGGGCTCAAAGGGATGATCTGACAAGGGAAACGTCTCTTTTGAACTGGAATACGTTCTCTAGTAATCTGCCGTGTTGTTTTGTAGTCTGTCGCCACCACGTTCCGAACAACAACAACATTTTTTTTCATTCTGTACCATTATTGCGTTTATTGATTTTAATCATATACGCTCCCAGAGGTAAGGCCTTGGTGGTGACACAGACACTAGAGTGTTTTGTACTGTAGCTATGTCTAAATGAAATGTTTGTTCTGGAACATACTGTGTTCACTGTCACTTTCTATTGAGCTTCCTTTCTTGGCCAGGTCTACCTCGAGAAAGAGATCTTCTGACCTTGACTTTATTTCACCTTTATTTAACTAGGCAAGTCAATTCAGAACAAATTCTTATTTACAATGACGGCCTACCCCGGCCAAACCGTAACGACGCTGGGTCAATTGTGCACCACCCTATGGGACTCCCAATCACGGCCGGTTGTGATACAACCTGGAATCAAACCAGGGTCTGTAGTAATGCCACTAGCACTGAGATGCAGTGCCTTAGACAGCTGTGCCACTTGGGACCTCAATTGGGCTACCTGGTTTAGTTAGTGTTAAATAAAAAATATGCTGTAAATTACATATTACTGTAATGAGGGTAGGTTAATTAATGATTAAACCAGAGAAACAGGCACCATTAGACAACCAAGAAATAACAAATTACAACTACAAAAACAAAACAAAACATAGCAAACCCACTCACCTTTAGCTTGTCAAAGTGAAACATGCTTGGAGGTAGTGGGGGGGGGGGGTCTGCTGATGAAGGTTTCTGGGGATAGAGAGATAGAAGGTGAGAAAGAGAGATAGAAGGTGAGAAAGAGAGATAGAAGGTGAGAAAGAGAGATAGAAGGTGAGAAAGAGAGATAGAAAGAGGGAGAAAGTGTAAAAGATAGAGAGAGAAAAAGAAAGACAGACAGACAGAGAGAGAGAGAGAGAGAGAGAGAGAGAGAGAGAGAGAGAGAGAGAGAGAGAGAGAGAGAGAGAGAGAGAGAGGTGAGAAAGAGAGATAGAAGGTGAGAAAGAGAGATAGAAGGTGAGAAAGAGAGATAGAAGGTGAGAAAGAGAGATAGAAAGAGGGAGAAAGTGTAAAATATAGAGAGAGAAAAAGAAAGACAGACAGACAGAGAGAGAGAGAGAGAGAGAGAGAGAGAGAGAGAGAGAGAGAGAGAGAGAGAGAGAGAGAGAGAGAGAGAGAGAGAGAGAGACAGTGAGAGAGAGAGAGAGAGAGAGAGACAGAGACAGATAGTGAGAAAGAGGGAGAATAAGAAGTAGAAGAGGAGGAGGAGAGAGGAGTAAGGCCCACTGGTTGATGCTTATTTACAAAGCCCTCTTAGGCCTCACTCCCCCATATCTAAGATATCTACTGCAGCCCTCATCCTCCACATGCAACACTCGTTCTGCCAGTCACATGCTGTTAAAGGTCCCCAAAGCACACACATCCCTGGGTCGCTCGTCTTTTCAGTTCACTGCAGCTAGCAACTGGAACGAGCTGCAACAAACACTCAAACTGGACAGTTTTATCTCAATCTCTACATTCAAAGACTCAATCATGGACACTCTTACTGACAGTTGTGGCTGCTTTGCGTGATGTATTGTCGTCCCTCCCTTCTTGCCCTTTGTGCTGTTGTCTGTGCCCAATAGTGTTTGCACCATGTTTTGTACTGCTCCCATGTTGTGTTGATACCATGGTGTTGTCATGTTGTGTTGCTACCATGCTGTTTTGTCACGTGTTGCTGCCTTGCTATGTTGTTGTCTTAAGTCTCTCTTTATGTAGTGTTGTGTTGTCTTTCTTGTCGTGATGTGTGTTTTGTCCTATATTTGTTATTTGTTATTTTTGTATTTAATTTGTTAAAATCCCAGCCCCTGTCCACGCAGGAGGTCTTTTGCCTTTTGGTAGGCCGTCATTGTAAATAAGAATTTGTTCTTAACTGACTTGCCTAGTTGAATAAAGGTTAAATAAAGAAAGACATTTTAAAAAGGCCATTTTATTATTCACAGGGTCCCCCTGGAGCAGACCAAAGGCGCAAATGTCTCACACGTGGCTGTGCGTGATCATTCTCTTTGTCTTCCTTCTCTGATGAATCTGCACTGGTCTTGGAATCTGCCCGGGTAGTCGCTGGCTGTGTTTAAGGGGCTCTCTCTCTCAGCCATGGTTCTGCATCTCAAATGGCCCCTTATTCCCTATAAAGCGCACTCCTTTTGGCCAGAGCCCTATTGGTTTTCCTATGGGCACTGGTAAAAAAAGAAGAAGAAGGAAAGTGCACTATATAGGGAATAGGGTGTCATTTGGGACACATCCATGGTCCACTTGGCAAAAGTCTCTTACAAACCCATTTAAGCAGGGTCTATGGATTTCATGGCTCCCCAGGCACTTTCTCCTATTTCAATAAGGTAAAGTCCAAGGCTTTATCCATCCATCAATAGAGCAGGAGAAGCAGTGGATGCAGCAGTTTCTAATCCTCAGAGTGCATGGCGCTAGCTGATGTCCTCTGTACTGCACGGTCCGTTGGTCACCGGTCTGATTGGTGGTCTTGGTTCGTCTTCGCTTATCCTCTCACCTGGGACCTCTTTGTCTCCATGAAGGATCACGTTTATCTTACCAAACAGCTAGTTTATACCACACAAGATGGACCTGAAGGTGTCTCCAGGCTTTGCAGTGTCAATGTGGCAGTGGTGCAGCATGATACAATGAAACGGAGAAATACAGGAGAAAGACAGCCCCAATTGTATTTGAATGATTGTACTCATGTGACATCTCGTGGTGTTCCCAAAGCTGAGGAGGAAAGCAGGAACTCGAGTAGATCAACGGCAGCACATCAAATCATCCAGGAGTCTTAGAACATGGGATTAATGAACTGAAAACCCCCGTGTTCTAAGACTCCTGGATGATTTGATGTGATTTTAAAACATCATTTTAATGTTGAGCTTGAATATTGTTACTAGTGACTTGTTAATTATTTGTTATTTAAACAAAGGACAGAACCACATCTACAATATGTATACTCTTTAACTGAGATCGTCCAGACAGTTGCTGAATTTGGTTGCGTTTTGCCTGGAGACAGAAGATGACGAGATCATTTTGTTCTTTGGAATCTTTGATATTCATCCTATCACTCTAGAATCAAACATTTCTACCCATCGACTGGCAGTATTGACCCAGTCACTGGAGGGAGAATGATGATCCACACTGTCTAACTGTGAAATATGTGTGTCATGGACATGTCATATCTGTACCATAAAACCACATATCATGAACATATCCATGAAAAGGATACATTCTACACTGGAATCCTTACACTGCAACAAAAAGGACATCCACAAAAATAGGTGACATTGTCTTGTCAATCAATAGTAGGTGCTGTTCTGTGAAAGCTGTACTACAATATTAAATCTAACATAATTAAAAGGAGGATTTAGAGTACAATACCGTCCTCATACTGTATGATATCTGGGCCTATAGCCTTGTCCTATAACCCAGACTAGGATTATAGAGCTGGTGAGGAGGGCAAGAATAGAAATCTGTATTCTAATCCCATATTAACACACTTAAGGACAGATATACTGCACATGTATTGTTGAGCCATTGTTGTGTCATGCAATGGAGAGGGCAGCTGTGGGCAACCTGTTAGACTGTTGAGTAGTCTTTCTCCTTTCTCTTGGGCCGTGTCCAAAATGGCACCCTATTCCCTACATAGTGCACTACTTTTGACCAGAGCCCTATGCAGGGAATTAAAGGGTTCCATTTTGTACGCGTTATACAGTAGCACGGGACGTCATGAGGTGTCATATGAGGGAGAACAGAGACAAACAAGAGTGGCAGGGCAATCCTTCAGCCTGGCCCAGACCATGGGAGATGTGACAACACCTCCTGATTAAAATATCCATAGCCAAATGAGGTGTGTAAGTGCTATGCAAATATGGAATGCATTCTGCATAGGCAGCAGAAGAGGCAGCCTCTGACAAAGAGGGAGGGATCTTTCTTTAGCATCAGCTCCACAGTTTCTAATACTGATGGCGGTGAGCCAATGCCAGGGAGCTGTACATGTATCTTCATGTGTTGCTCAAATCTACATGGTTTGATGACGTGTGTTCTCAGTGGGCGAAGATGGTTGAAACAATGTCAGATTTCAACCAGTTGTAGTTGTAATGATGTTATCTCAACCATCTTTCTTGCTGGTTTGTGGGTGGGGCGATCACCGCTCTTATCACCCAGGGTTGATGTGGGGGTTTCATGGCCTGACAAACATAAGAGCAAGGTTTCTCCTAGCGTTTTTCAAATTCACAGGGGGAGTAATTGATCATACAACTAATCTGTGTTATTTCCCTTTCCTCCTTGTTTTTGATCGTCTTTCAGCTACACGTAGGAAAGGGAGTGTGATTTGGCTAAAAAAAATAGATTATTTATGTTTGCAGATAAATAATCAGCCTACAGTGTTGAAGAGCCCTTATCACGTATGCTTGGAGGCTGCATTTATGTATATTTGTACTACAATATTCTCTTTTTAAAATTGCCCTTGATAGTCTGGTGCTTCTGTGTTTGTCAAAACATATCAATAGAGCCTCCCTTGAAAAGTACTGCTTTTTCTTCACTCAAAATTGCATTCAAATTACACAGCAGGCACAGTCATTGTTCCGTCCATGGTTGCTTTTTTGTATTTATGTCTAAGTGTGTCCTCAAAGCAGTCTTTTTAGTTTCGATTTTTAGCAAGAATTTGACTTGAAAATGTCTTTCAGAAGATCAAAAACCTAATGAAAGACTAAAGGCTTTGACAAACTCAACAAATAGCTCTCTAAGCACTCTCAGATAAGACCAAGAATCTTGCAGACACTGTCAATGTTTGTACACACTTTGAACAGCCTGCTTTCATTCTGGTGTCTGTCTGGTGTCCGTCTGTCTGTCTGTCTGTCTGTATGTCTCTGTCTGTCTGTCTAACTGTCTTTTCTGCCCCAATGTTTCACCTTTGTTAACAGTTCATTGATCTCTACATACAGCCCAGCACCTCACCGGTTGACATCAGCGAGAACCTGAGAGGCATCAGACAGTGACACGTGGATTTGATTGAACAGGTCGTGGGATACTGACAGACTGCTAAAGAAGGTAGCTCATGAAATGGACAACAATGCTAACTGAGGAGGCCTCTTCAATTGTTCACAATACAGTACATTGGTCCTGTGTATCAATACCAACAGAGGATGTTTACTGGAACATTGTATCATAAGCTGTGGATACTCATGGAATATCTTTTTTTTTTTTTAAGTTTCCCAAAAATGAATCGATCCATTTGATCGAATCAAATAAGTGAATTCAATCATCCCAATCAATTATACACGGAAAAGGACAACACAGTATTAACCATTTGGATCCACAAGGAGGACCATATTCTCTGAGGTCATCTTCCAAATCTGTACCTTCCCTCTCCTCCCCCCTCTCCTCCTACTGTTGGATGTACCTCCCACCCTCCCATGGTGGAACTATATGAATCCCTGACGTCTGTCTGTTTTTAGCTACATGCTCTGGAGCAAGGCCTGGCACTGAGGCACGGAGGGGGACGTGGAAACGGTTGGTGTTTCCCGGTGCAGCCTCTGCCGCGCTGCATCCCAAATGTCACCCTTTCCTCGTTTGTGCACTACTTTTGACCAGGGCACATAGGGCTCTGGTCAAAAGTAGTGCACTGTATAGGGAATAGGGTGCCATTTGGGACACAGCCCTGGCCCTCCCATATTAATCAGATTTTCCTCAGCAGCCATATGTCGTAGCAGCGTGATAGACCCAACCACAACCAACTCACAAACCTGGCCTGGCTGCGTGTGTCTTTCACAAGGATCTCCTTCCAAATCCAAACACATTCCTATGCTATTAGTGAAGGTCATGGGCTATCTTACGCCTACATGATGGCTCTGGAACTCTATTCTTCTCTGTGGTAAAGGTGAAGAAGAAAATGGTACACTCAAGAACTAAAATCACAGAGAGCTCAAAAGTGGTGAGGATGAAGAGGTTGCCAAATGATGATCACTCACTTTCACAACAACAACAATCTTGGTGCCCTCATTGGTGCTTTGGACCGTATGGATTCCAGAATGTTGCGTCGGCTACAGTAAATACAGGGAGCTACAGATTAGTTGGGCAGGATCTGTTGCGTGTGTGTGTGTGTGTGTGTGTGTGTGTGTGTGTGTGTGTGTGTGTGTGTGTGTGTGTGTGTGTGTGTGCGTGCGTGCGTGCGTGCGTGCGTGCGTGCGTGCGTGCGTGCGTGCGTGTGTGTGTAATACACAGTCATTGTTTAATCTTGAGGAGCCTGTGTTGATACAGTATGTACAAGTCACGTGTTATCTGTCCTCCATCTGTCATCTGATGTAGCTTCGCCCCATCGATAGGAGGAACATACAGTTAGAAAGATATAGTGAGAGATATACCTAGTTCATATTATTATATCTTTTACAACAGTCAATTAGCATTAAATCCAATGCCACTAATAGAAATACAAGGTAGGGTACAAATGTCATGTAAAGAAAGATATTCACAAATAAACAACAAGGCATTACAGAATCCAAAATTCACCCAAATAATCTCAAATATAGACTCAGTCTCTGAAACACAAATTAAAATGCTAAATCAAGTCTCTGTTTTGTCAACAATGTAATTTTCCACCAATAAAAGTAAATGTTTGATTAAATTATGTCCAACAATCCAGCAAGAAATCCAAAATTATACAAAAATCCCAATTAATCCAGCTGTGAGAAATTAAATAAGAATTTATTTAACCAGTTTAGTTGCATAATTCAGTATAATAATCCAAAGGAAAATAGTCCACAGAGCAAAAATCCCAACATATAATAATATAATAAATAATATATGCCATTTAGCAGACGCTTTTATCCAAAGCGACTTACAGTCATGTGTGCATACATTCTACGTATGGGTGGTCCCGGGGATCGAACCCACTACCCTGGCGTTACAAGCGCCATGCTCTACCAACTGAGCTACAGAAGGACCACACATATAAGTAGGCGTTAGAAATAGCCTCCAAAAGAAGTCAATAGTCCACAATAGGAAACTTATTTTGATTATCAATATCCTTTACAAATATTTGACAAAGTTCTCACCTGTATGACATGAGAAAACTGTCACGCTCTGGTCTAAGTATTTTGTGTTTTTCTTCATGTATTGGGTCAGGCCAGGGTGTGGCATGAAGTTTTTGTATTGTGGTGTGTTTTGTCTTGGGGTTTTGGTGTGTATGTATTTGGGATTGTAGCTAGTGGGGTTATCTAGCAAAGGCTATGGCTGTCTGGAGTGGTTCTCAATCAGAGGCAGGTGCTTATCGTTGTCTCTGATTGGGAACCATATTTAGGCAGCCATATTCTTTGAGTTTGTCGTGGGTGATTGTCCTTAGGGTCTTGATGTTCCTGTGTAGTGTTCACCAGATAGGCTGTAATAGGTTTCACGTTCCGTTCGTTGTTTTTGTATTGAGTTATTTCATGTATCGCTTTTTTCCGTTCATTAAAGATCATGAGTAACAAACACGCTGCATTTCGGTCCGACTCTCTTCCTTCAACAGACGAACGCCGTTACAGAATCACCCACCACCAATGGACCAAGCAGTGTGTTAACAGGCAGGAGCCACAGGAGAGGCAGCAGAGGCAGCAGCAGCAGGAGCAGCAGCAGCTGCAGTGGGAGAGGCTGCACCACCTGGGCTCAGCCTGGAGAATATCGCCGCCCCAAGGAAGAACTGGAGGCGGCGAAAGCTGAGAGGCGCAGATATAAGGAGGCAGCACGGCGTAGCGGATGGAAGCCTGAGAATCAGCCCCAAAAATTTCTTGGGGGGGGGGCTCAGGGAGAGTGTGGCAGAGTCAGGAGTCAGACCTGAGCCAACTCTCCCTGTTTATCGTGAGGAGCCAAGGAGGAGACCAGAACCAGAGCCGGTGTTGGAGGTGAGCGAAACAGAGACTGTGAAGGAGTTAATGGGGAAATTGGAGGAGAGAGAAATGAGGGAGTTGCTGTGTTGGTGCTTTTTGCATAGAATTCGCCTGACGGAACGTGTTGGGGATTTGATGGCACCTGGGTTAGCGCTCCATACTCGTCCTGAGGTGCGTGTTAGTCAGCTGGTGAAGTTGGTGCCAGCCTCACGCACCAGGCCTCCTGTGCACATCCCTAGCCTTGCACGTCCTGTGCCAACACTGCTCTCAAGATCTCCAGTACACCTTCACGGTCTAGCCCATCCTGTGCCACCTCCACACTCCAGTCCTCCGGTAGCAGCTCCCCGCACCAGGCTTCCTGTGCGTGTCCTCGATCCAGTACCACCAGTTCCAGCACCACGCACCAGGCCTTCAGTGCGCCTCGCCTGTTCAGCGCAGCCAGCGCTTTTCTCCTCTCCTGCGCTGCTGGAGCCTCCCGCCTGTTTAGCGCAGCCAGTGCCGCCAGTCTGCCCAGCGCCGCCAGTCTGCCCAGCGCCGCCAGTCTGCCCAGCGCCGCCAGTCTGCCCAGCGCCGCCAGTCTTCCCAGCGTCGCCAGTCTGTCAGGATCAGTTAGATCCACCAGCCAGCCAGGATCTGGTAGATCCATCAACCTACCCGAGCTTCCTCTCAGTCCCGAGCTTCCTCTCAGTCCCGAGCTGTCCTTCAGTCCCGATCTGCTCCTCAGTCCAGTGGGGTTCTGGGTGAGGACTACCAGGCCATGGTCGGCGGCGAGGGTGGTCTATCCAGGGATGTGAGGAGAGGGGACTAAGACATTGACTGAGTGGGCTCCACGTCCCACGCCGGAGCCGCCACCATGGACAGACGCCCCCACGGACCCTCCCTATTGTTTTGAGGTGCGTTCGGGAGTCCGCACCATAGGGGGGGGTTCTGTCAAGCCCTGGTCTAAGTATTTTGTGTTTTTCTTCATGTATTGGGTCAGGCCAGGGTGTGGCATGAAGTTTTTGTATTGTGGTGTGTTTTGTCTTGGGGTTTTGGTGTGTATGTATTTAGGATTGTAGCTAGTGGGGTTATCTAGCAAAGTCTATGGCTGTCTGGAGTGGTTCTCAATCAGAGGCAGGTGCTTATCGTTGTCCCTGATTGGGAACCATATTTAGGCAGCCATATTCTTTGAGTTTGTCGTGGGTGATTGTCCTTAGTGTCTTGATGTTCCTGTCTCTGTGTAGTGTTCACCAGATAGGCTGTAATAGGTTTCACGTTCCGTTCGTTGTTTTTGTATTGAGTTATTTCATGTATCGCTTTTTTCCATTCATTAAAGATCATGAGTAACAAACACGCTGCATTTCGGTCCGACTCTCTTCCTTCAACAGACGGACGCCGTTACAAAAACTATGCCTTTAAAGCCCCTATGCAGTCTTTTTAACTTACATTTTTGAATCATCACTGTCTAAATCACTGTGTGTGTATTTAATGAAAATAACTCGAATATAGTTTTTATTTAACCGGGCAAGTCAGTTAAGAACAAACTCTTATTTTGCAATAACGACCTACTCCGGCCAAACCCTCCTCTAACCCGGACGACGCTGGGCCAATTGTGCGTTGCCCTATGAGATTCTCGATCACGGCCGGTCGTGATACAGCCTGGGATCAATCCAGGGTCTTGTAGTGACGGCTCTAGTCCTGAGATGCAATGCCTTAGACTGCTGTGCTCCTACTCGGGAGTTACCACTTGGTAGTTTATCATTTATTTCCCTGAGCGTCTTTGACCATTGAAATGCTCATGTGAAGATATTTACATACACAGCCCTGATTGGCTGATATGATGGTCTAGAGCCCACCCCCTTACCCAGATGAACTTTGGTCTGTTATAATCAGATCAGATTGTGACGTCATGATTTGGGCCGAAAACTCCATCCCACCTAAACAGACTGAAATTCCAGCCATTTTTTCCAAACAGCTCTTACACACAAAGGGCATTATCATCCTTTTCACATTTTAAGAGTTATTTCGACTTCATAGTATGGAAATAAAATACAGGAAAACCACATTAGTAACTGTACTGCCCCTTTAAACTATCAACGTTTCCTAAGCTGCGTTCATAACACTGACTAAACTGCATTTGACTCAGAAAAATCCATTTGAATGCCTCTCCAACTGGTAATTACTAGTGGCAAACTCGTCTACCCACATGCTGAACTCCGATGTCACATACTAAGGAAATGGCCCTGATAACACATTTTTGGCAGTAAAATGCAACAAAACATTATTTATAGGAAAACAATCTATTAATATGTATTTTGAACACTATTGTTTGTTTACAAGCATGATATAGCTGTCATTTTTGTTTATGGTTGACACGGCCTTTTTGCCATTAGCCAATCAGTGTTCTCGACGAGTTTAAAGCATGTGAATGCACACAACTCTTTTCTCCCAGTTTACAAGTAGTATTTTCAGAGTTTCCACTTATGAATGCAGCTTAGGTCACAATTTTATTTTTTACAAGATGGAGTCAAGATAGATTCCCCCCCCCCCCCCATTTCCTGGCATACCCACTCCCTATATCAAGTCAAACCAGGTAGTGACTGGGTGTGGCTAGGGAGTGTCCAAAACGGAGCCCACAGCCTATACACATCTCAATGGGTGAATCTAAACCTTATTTTCTTGATTCCTTATGTCCTCTCTCCTTGCCTTCATATCCAAACATATTGGAGGAGATTTGAATCGAGGAATCTTCTCCTCCAATGCGTTTTATGAAGGAGACGAGGAGAGAGGACATGAGGAATCAAGAAAAGACAACTGAGACTCACCCAAGGAATCATATTTTTTGCTTATTTAATCAGGCAAGTCGGTTAAGAACAAATTATTATTTACAATGACGGCCTGGGAACAATGGGTTAACTGCCTTGTTCAGGGGCAGAACGACAGATTTTGACCTTGTCAGCTCGGGGATTCAATCTAGCAACCTTTCAGTTACTGGCCCAACGCTCTGACCACTCAGCTCCCTGCCGCCCCATACACACCTTGTGTGTTACAATCAGATCCCACCTGTCACCTGAGAGATAGGAGAAGAAAATATCTCCTACTCTTGTATCTGAGTTTCAGCTGTCAAGGTACCATTTATTAGTCACTGGATTTTATGACATCATCTTGAATTGATTCCATTCAGGCTCTGTAACATGACACAAATAGCATATTGAATGATGCACCAAGTGAGCGACAGACGGAAATATGATTTCCAGTCTGAATCATTCAATTCTATTCTGTATACAAAATACTGTATGCACGGCATATTTCAAAACTCATGAATGACATGAACACATTTCAAACGAAGCGTAATTAATGATAGTGTCACTCCCTGACCTTAGAGATCTTTTTATGTCTCTTTTGGTTTGGTCAGGGTGTGATTTGGGTGGGCATTCTATGTTCATTTTTCTATGTTTTGTATTTCTTTGTTTTGGCCGGGTGTGGTTCTCAATCAGGGACAGCTGTCTATCGTTGTCTCTGATTGGGAACCATACTTGGGTAGCCTTTTCCCACCTGTTTTGTAATTTTCTGTTTTGTGTTTCTGCACCTGATAGAACTGTTCGTTGTCATTTTGCTCTTTGTTATTTTGTTCAAGTGGTTTTTGAAAATAAATCATGAACACTTACCACGCTGCGCTTTGTTCCACTCCTTCAATAGATGAGCGTGACAGAGAAGTTCAAGCAGGGAAGCTGGGTGAAACACTATCATATTTGTTTGCCGTTATTATTATTCTCCTTCCGGCGATTTGGTGAAAACAAATGCAAACTCCGGTGAGATGGTAAGGCCCAGGAGGGTGAAACTTTGCAAGATTGTAAAGGGCCAAGGGCCACACCCTATCATCCAATGCCATGCTATTTGGCCACATAGTGGAACTATAACTTTGAAAGGTCACGCCCCTCAGTGTGTGAACTATAGTCCTGAAATTTGGTACATAGGTCCCTCTCCTCACAAGGAACACATTTGCCTGAAAGACCATTAAGGTCCAGCAAGATAGATTTTTCCTCCATTTTGGATTTTGTGAAAAACACTAAAAACGCTACTCCTCTGGCACCGAATGACCGATCTGCAGAAAACTTGATACATGGCATCTATGGACCAAGCTCTAAATTATGTTTTTCCAGGCTAGCATCTCAAACAACATGGCTGCTACTGACCAATAAACATTGATGTGGGATTGGTCTGGCACATAAATGCATATTAATCAGACACGTTCATTTGTATTGAAACAACTTGATACACAGGTTCCAAACACTGTAAGAACAATCAGATTCACTGCAATGTGGTGCAATTCACTGCAATGTGGTGCAATATATATATATATATATATATATATGTATTGATCTGTTTGACTCAGTCATGGAATTTGGCGCACATGCTCAGTGAAATTAGTCTGTGGAGTATGGTTCTGTTTGGCTTCATGGTTGGATAGGAAAAAAACAATGCAAGCTTATTATTGTTTGAACTATAGTTAAAAACTAGAGTTTTTTGTTTTGTTGAATTTTACCCCTTTTTCATGGTATCCAATTGTTTAGTAGCTACTATCTTGTCTCATCGCTACAACTCCCTACGGGCTCGGGAGAGACGAATGTCATGTGTTCTCCAATACACAACCAAGCGGAAGCCAGCCGCACCAATGTGTCGGAGGAAACACCATGCACCTGGCATCCTTGGTTAGCGCGCACTGCATCCAGCCCGCACAGGAGATGCTGGTGCGCGATGAGACAAGGATATCCTTACTGGCCAAGCCCTCCCTAATGACTTTGGGCCAATTGTGCGTCGCCCCACTGTCCTCCCGGTTGCGATGGAGCCTGGGCGCAAACCCAGGGTCTCTGGTGGCACAGCTGGCGCTGCAGTACAGCGCCCTTCACCACTGCGCCACCCGGGAGGCCCTTGAACTAGAATCTTGAGTTCTGATATTTAGCAAGCGTGGTAAGGAGTACAGAAGTCGATCATCCTAGGTGGACGTATCCAATTTGTCCTGATTGTGGGACATGTTGTATTTCTTTGTGTCAGGAATGTGTCAAATAATCTCTTGATATTATCCATCATAAAATAATGAACTTAACCAACAATTTTATGCACATGCTTTATGCACAGTTACATGTAAATTAAATGCTTTATTACATAATGAGAAAAATAAATAACCCATAATTAGCAGGACATTGTTTTAGGTGTTTATTATATTCATATTTAACTGCTTGCTACACTGACTGTACATTCATATTCGTATCTTGGGGTTCTGATACAACTTGGAACATGATATTGTAACTGAAGCAATAAAAGAGCCGGACAAATGAACTTAGATGAGTTTCACTTTTGTTTACGTTCCCTTCAACTGGGGACGTAGTTCTCTCTCTCTCTCTCTCTCTCTCTCTCTCTCTCTCTCTCTCTCTCTCTCTCTCTCTCTCTCTCTCTCTCTCTCTCTCTCTCTCTCTCTCTCTCTCTCTCTCTCTCTCTCTCTCTCTCTCTCTCTCTCTCTCTCTCTCTCTCTCTCTCTCTACACACACTAATAGAGAATCACAACAGGATGTCCCAATACTTTTGTCCTGGGGAGATTCTCAATTAAAAAAAGAAAAGTCCTCTCCTCGAGGACTCTGTCCTCCTCTTGACTCCTCTGTCCTCCTCTTCTCATGACACAGAAACCGTGAAGTGGTTGAGGAGCGTGCCAATTCATTTGTAGGCGAACAGAGGAGTGTGCTCCCCTCTTCGATTACCTACTTCGACAGAGGATGCACAAGAGTATCCTCCCGCCGGCGAGCGCAGAAGTTTTTAAAGATCCTCAACGCCCCTTTTTGAATCAGCAGTTTTCTCAAAGGAGAAAAGCATTTACACATTTAAAAATGATACGCTTATCTTTTTATCTGTAAAATGTCTTGCACAACTAAGTGTTGTGATCACTTTACACATTTATTTTGGGATTCCACCACTGTAAATGTAAAAATGCCAGATGATGCACGAGTGGAGAGTTTCCTTCCATACATTTTGAATTTGTTTCCACGTTTCCTCTCCTTGTCTCCATTCCTCGATTACCTTTGACCCTTTTCAAAGCAGGCGAGGAGAGGACAGAGAAGAGGATGCTAGGAGTTGAGCATCCAATTGAGATTCTCCCCTGGGCTTTACCTTTGTTTCCATCTTGATGGAGCAGCATTGACTAGATAGCCAGGGAGTACACTACTAGGCTATGGGTATCATCACAGACCTCATTAGTCATAATCCACCTGCTGTGCCTTTTTAATTTTCTCTTGAATCTGTTTATTAAACCAGTACTTTATTACAAAATGAGATGGTGATGGGGAAGCGAATATTCTACTATATTCTGCCTGTCTATTCTATTCTCACGTCTTTCTGTCTGCCCCTTTGTATAGTCTGTCTGTCTAGTATGTATATCAGATTGGATGTGGGGATATACAGACAGCATCATTACCAAGGTTCAGTCTGTGAACTGCAGATAACCCTGATGACGCATGCATATGGATATAATCCTTCTATATCCACGCAGTCGAGATGTTAACGACGTCCATTCAATCTGACTGTAGCCTACATGGGTTTAATTTGACTCAATGGAGGATGAGTTCCTCTGGGGATACACACGTTGATCATCATCTTGCTGTTCCTGCTCCTTTCCTGTCGTCTTATAGCAAACTCTTGTGCACCCTCTGGTGCTTGCTAGTCTCCAAAACTTATTTGTGTTGCCTGCTTTGCAGATTGTCTTCCTTGTCTCTGTGGTTGCTCATTATTCAGAGACAGGCGGATCTCAGGTCATCTGCGGCTGCAGCAACGGAGAAGCAGGAAAGATGGCGATCATCCATTAGACCGGACGCACGCATGAAATACAGGACAACTTTCAGGAAGAAGATCGCTTCTCCACCAGAAGAAGACATACCTGTGAGTTTATAACGCAATTTACCAGTTTGTTCAAGATCACGGCTCACTTGGCTTCATGGTTCAGCAGCACGTCGTTGTGTGGTAGATGAAATACAGAAGCGAGCGCCTCGTGAATGACCTGCAAAGAGCTCATCTCGTTTTCTTGGTGTAGGACCAGACGTGGTGAATTGAGATAGCCAGCCGGTGCGAGCGAGAATAAACGGGTGAACGAACGAATAACGCTTGAGCTGGCGATGGCACCCATTGCATTCAAAGTAATCTAGGTTCTTCTACCTACTCACAATATACTCCCAACCTTCCATTCGTTTAGCTTTCTATCTATCCGTCTTTCGTTTAGCGTTTTGTTGAACTAGTCAAACTGGACAAGGAGGGAAAAAAAGAGAACCGAGGTTGTGAGCTGCGTGTTTCAGCACTAGGTCGGGAGAGTTTTATTTTGGCATGTCTGGCCAGGGGATTTAGCGTCGGTCCCCCGTCTGTGTTGTGCGATTGCTTCAAGAAGAAGCCATTGCACGGATTGCTCTACCTCCTCTTCTAGCCCAGCCAGCAAACCAGCCAGCCAGAGCCGAGAGAGAGAGAGAGAGTCCAGCCTCCATTAGCGACAGTCTGGCTGGCATAGCCGCTGGTACACTTCCAGACACTCACTAAAAAGCCATAGCTTGTTCCCTCAATTAAAATCTAATCTGCTGGGGATTTCGTATGGTTCTCCTTATGATTTGATCTATCAAGCTACATGGCAGCTTCATGGATGAATTGCCACCTTTTTATTTTCAGTTTACACTTTAAATTTTTTATTTTATTTGAGTCTGATCACCCGGGCTCTTGCTCTGGAGCTGTGAGCATAGCTGTTTTGGATGCGTATGCTGTCAGCCAGGGCTCTGAAGTCAGGTATGTCATTGTGGGGCTTCACCATAAAATGGAGGAAGGCAGATGACTCTCAGAGGAGAGCCTGGAGTCAGACAGGAGCCCTCATGGAACGAACAAAGGTTGACTTTTTTGTTGTTGTTGCCCTGTACAGCAGCCAGTTTTGGGTTGTTATATTCAGTAGTTTGAAAGTTTTTTGGGGGGTACTTCCAAATGTTTTTGTTTTATTTTTGTCGTGATTTGTGAGAACTAGTAAAGGGGAAGTTTATCTTTTTTTTACAACCTTCAGTTATTTTATTTATTTTCCTTTCCACCTGTTACATTATTGCCATTGATGTTGGGGAGAAATGGAGGGTGTTACTTTTGGGTCCCAGTGGTAGGACAGTCAGTGATGGCTTGGAGCTGACAATCAGAGAGGCGAGAGGACAGTCAAGACACACATGGATGAAATACACACACACACACACACACACACACACACACACACACACACACACACACACACACACACACACACACACACACACACACACACACACACACACACACACACACACGATGAGGAGTATGAAGTTGGGCTAACTCAGGAAAGTTACTGAGAGTAAAGTAGACACCTTTGAAAAACAGTTTGCTTACATCCCGACCATCTCGCATTGCAGGCTGTGGTTATTCTACAATTTAGGCTTCAGTAAATGATGTAGACAGAGCTCTCCAAAGGGTAACAATTGACATGCTTTATTACACATATTGTTTTGAGATTTAAAGTTGATTACAAATGTATGACACGTGTTTTGTGATTTAGAGTTTGAATACAAGGTGATACTTGGGCTATTAAGTAGTTTGTTCATTGATTTGTTGTTTATGTACTAGTTCTCGGCATGTAAAGTAAATGTCGTTCTCTTCAACCTCAGTTTGACTCTGTCGAACCTATCACTGAAGGAATGGCATTCCTTGTCACTCAGTCAGAAGAAAACAAGGTGTGCTCCTCCATGTGCGCCTGCCTGCCTGCCTTGTGTGCCTGCCTGCTTGCGTGTTCGTGCTCTCCTACAGACTCACTCACACTGGCCACGGTGAAATCTTGCTGACAAGGAGACGGAGCTAGACACACTCTGCGACAACTGTGGGCTAGGAGGCAATCAAAATGGTGGCGCTAGTCTCGGTCTCGTCATGTCAAGGGAACCAGTTCCTCAAGGTGGAGCTAGCTGGACTGAAAATATGAAGGCTCGTGGTTGAGAAATGTGTTTCTCAGATAGCTTCAGAGCAGGTTCTTGTGTTTGCTGGGAAATTATGTTCTTGCTAGATATCTTGTTAGACTTCACACTATAGTTCCCGTGTAATCTTTTACAGACATCTTGTGCAATGCATAATTGCTTCCTATCTGAAGGATACTGTTACAGCCCAAGTTACCTGAGTTATAATATACTATGATCACAATTCATCACTGTGCTAAACAACTTGTCATTTCAGTCCACTAGCAACATGTTTCCTTAGTATTACTCGCGCTAGAGTATTCTTGGATTTCCACAATAACTAAAATATAATAGATGAAAAAAAAAACATTGTATTTTCCACGTTTCTTTAAATAACATCTTCCTGGTCTATAATGCAAAGACTAACTGATAAAACATCTCTTTGAAGTGAACTTCATGTCTATTTTTTACTCCCAAATCTCACTTTATTACACAATACTACTACTACTACTAGCCCAACTGGTGGTTTGTTCAAGACCTCCACAGGATGTGTGATTAGTTTACAACTATAGAGGTCAGAGGGCATGGCATTATTGAAGTATTTTTACTTCAGCATTAATCCTGATATATATTTTGTTCGTCTTTGTACTCATTACTAATAGTGAAATGTTTAGTTCAAATATTTGTGGACTGCTGTAGCAAGGATCAGGATTATGCCACAGAAAGCGCTACAAAGTCTCTCCAAATTAAACAAGGTGACTTTTTAAAAGTTCCTATACAAGTATTGATATTAGGTAGATGTTTTATCCCTATTTAGTTGTAAGCGGAGCCATTTATTTAGAGAGTTTCGGCCAACTTTTAGAACAGCCGCCATGTTCGCACCTTTAAGCATTCCATTCATTATCAGTGTTTCTATGACTGGTTGGTCAAAACCCATACACTGTACATATATTCTGTTGTGTTATTGACTGTACGTTTGTTTATGTGTAACTGTTGTTTTTCGCTTTATCTTGGCCAGGGCGCAGTTGTAAATAAGAGCCTTTTCTCAAGAGGCCTACCTGGTTAAACAAAGGTGAGAAAAACCCCAAAAAACAAGCATTGATAGGTTGAGACTCGTTTGTTTGACCTGATGAAGATCCGTTTCGGATCAAAACGGTGT
The DNA here is from genome assembly GCF_021184085.1 of Oncorhynchus gorbuscha. NCBI lineage: Eukaryota > Metazoa > Chordata > Actinopteri > Salmoniformes > Salmonidae > Oncorhynchus > Oncorhynchus gorbuscha. The sequence goes on along the minus strand of NC_060183.1, from coordinate 36,095,035 downwards.
TAGTGAATTTTGAGCTTAAAGAGTGTGCGGGCCTTCTTGTTCTTTACTGAGACGTGTTCAAAGCCACACTAAATAACCCGTTTAGCACGAGTAAGCCTATGATGCCATAATGGGGAATCTTGTTTTCTGTTCCATTTGAGAAACCTCTGCGCATCCAGGGGGTTTGTACAAACCTTGTTGTCTGCCTTTCGACATTTGCAAAAGTGTTTCAATATTGAAATTCGATCTCCAGTGTCCTATTGAGAATTAACGTGTCAGGACATCTTTTCTCAGCCAGTAGAAATCATGAATAAGCAAGAAATGTCAATACTAAAAGAGGTCAAATGAAATGAAATTCAGCTACTTTGCTGTTATTCCAGCTGCACTGTTTGACCTGACCGTGTTAGCCATAGTTGGCTAGCTAGCAAGCAAGGGATAAGTGCGTTGCCAGGCAGCATGGCAACAGAACATTTAAAACAAACGACTGGGTCACGCCCATAGATATAGAACTAAAAGACTTTGCGACTAGGCAACCAAACTGATAGAATGAACTGCCAGCCGGCTTGGCTAGCAACCATAAATGTGTCGGGATTAGGCCTATATTTTCATTGAGGGATGAAATAGTAGTCTATGAATACATTTCTCCAAATATTTGTATTTATTTAATTGGTAACCCGTTGTAGAAAAGCAATTGTACACTCGAGGTTGTGCTTGGCACACCCTGACCTTAGAGAGCCTTTTTATTTCTCTATTTGGTTAGGTCAGGGTGTGATTTGGGTGGGCATTCTATGTTTTCTATTTCTTTGTTTTTGGCCGAGTGTGGTTCCCAATCAGAGGCAGCTGTCTATCGTTGTCTCTGATTGGGGATCATATATAAGTTGTTATTTTCCATTTGGGTTTTGTGGGATCTTGTTTTCTGTATAATTTTTTTGCCTTGCAGAACTGTGTGTTTTTTTTTGTTTGTTGTTATTTTACTTTTGGTGTCATCAAGAAAAAAATGATGTACGCCTACCACGCTGCACCTTGGTCCGGTCATTCCACAAACGAGAGCCGTTACAGTGCTGTACTCTGCGGACCGCAGCACAGCCATGCTAGAGAAATTGTTTAGCACGCCCTCTCGTGTACAATTGCTTTATTGGAATCTTGTGCATAGCATTGTTTACATTCTGTGAACTGCTATTGGTCAATATTGCCCATGGTGAGCTAACATGGCTGCCATGACATGTAGTGTCGTGTAAATGCATCATAATGCAGAAACCTCATTGTCCCAACTTTCTAAACACATGGCTCTGTTGTGAACATTAGTCCAGTTCTTAGAACAATCAGATATGCAACATAAAGAGGGACGTTAGAGAACAGCTCAGAAACTTTGAAAAATGGCACAGCAGGATTTGAAGGTTAGGTATTTAAGGATTACAGAAAGAAAGCCTCCATTTATACTGAACAAAAATATAAACACAACATGTAAAGTGTTATTCCCATGTTTCATGAGCTGAAATAAAAGATCCCAGAAATGTTCCATACTCACAAAAAGCTTATTTCTCAAAGATTGTGTGCACAAATATGTTTACATCCCTGATAGTGAACATTTCTCCTTTGCCAAGATAATCCATCCACCTGACAGGTGTGGCATATCAAGAAGCTGATTAAACATCATGATTATTACACAGGTGCACCTTGTGCTGTGGATAATAAAAGTCCACTCTAAAATGTGCAGTTTGGTCACACAACACAGTGCCACAGATGTGTCAAGTTTTGAGGGAGCGTGCAATTGCCATGCTGACTGCAGGAATGTCCACCAGAGCTGTTGCTGTTCATTTTGCTACCATAAGCTGCCTCCAACGTCATTTTAGAAAATTTGGCAGTATGTACAACTGGCCTCACAACCACAGACCACGTGTAACCATGCCAGCCCAGGATATCTACATCCGGCTCCTTCACCTGTGGAATCGTCTGAGACCAGCAACCCGGACAGCTGATGAAACTGTGGGTTTGCACAACTGTAGAATTTCTGAACAAACTGTCAGAAACCGTCTCAGGGAAGCTCATCTGAGTGCTCATCGTCCTCACCAGAGTCTTGACCTGACTGCAGTTTAGCATCGTAACTGACTTCAGTGGGAAAATGCTCACATTCGGTGGCCACTGGCATGCTGGAGACGTGTGCACTTCACGGATGAATCCTGGTTTCACCTGTACTGGCCAGATGGTAGACAACGTGTATTGCGTTGTGTTGGCGAGCGGTTTACGGATGTCAACCTTGTGAACAGAGAGCCCCATGGGGGCGGTGGTCTTATAGTATGGGCAGGCATAAGCTACAGACAATGAACACAAGCGCATTTTATCGATGGCAATTTAAATGCACAGAGATACTGTGACGAGCTCCTGAGGCCCATTGTTGTGCCATTCATCCACCGCCATCACCTCATGTTTCAGCATGATAATAGACAGCCTCATGTCGCAAGGATCTGTACACAATTGCTGGAAGCTGGAAGCTGAAAGTGTCCCAGTTCTTCCATGGCCTGCATACTCACCAGACATGTCACCCATTGAGCATGTTTGGGATGCTCTGGATCGACATGTACGACAGCGTGTTCCAGTTCCCGGCAATATCCAGCAACTTCGCACAACCATTGAAGAAGAGTGGGACAACATTCCAAAGGCCACAATCAACAGCTTGATGAACTATATGCGAAGGAGATGTGTCGCGCTACATAAGGCAAATAGTGGTCACAGAAGATACTGACCGGTTTTCTGATCAACACCCCTACTTTTATCCCCCTATTTGTGACCAACAGGTACAATATCTGTATTCGCGGTCATGTGAAATCCATAGATTAGGGCCTAATGAATTTATTTCAATGGACTTATTCCTTATATGAGCTGTAACTCAGTCAAATCTTTGAAATTGTTGAGTTTCTATTTTTGTTCAGTGTATTTTTTTTAAAAGGAGAAGAATTATACAACATAATGAATAGTTAGTTGTGGTTTGGAAGTGGAGGAGGTAGGAAATGGAGCTCACACATGAGGCAGAATGATGCACTCTACTGTAGGTACCTGGGGCAGAGGTAGAGACTGGAGAGAGACACACAAAAGCCAACTGAAATGGTCCAGTGAGTGCTTTCTTGACATGATGCATTGGCTCACATTTTTATATATGAGGCTAAATGACCCTATTTCAGAAGGGCCCCTATGTGTCAATATTGGCCATTAAATGTGTTTTGACTTCTCAAAACACAGCTTCCTGCTTGTTGATGAACGTTAATTTGATTCAAACACTAGCTTACGTTACAGCTAATTCTATTCTGAACTTGATTTTGTCTTTAGGTGAATGCGCACAGGTCATGGTAGAATAAATTAAACTGGATAATGAGGTGGTTTTCTTGTGGAAATGACATTCTGGTTACTGTTGCCATGTTTCACTTCAGTGCCAATGGCGTCATCTTACTTTGTATGCTAACTTTGGAAGTGGTTATGAAATAACTTTGCTCAACTGTTTAAAAATAATATATATTTACTTTGCATTATAAAATACATTAGGGCCAGGGAGTTTTTCCCAGGTTGCGCCAGCTTGTGGAAGGAGCTTCTTATGTGTTCTATCTGTAGAAACATTTGACACTATATATAATTTTGTGTGAAATGTTTTTAAGCATTTGGCTTTACGGTATGTGATGACTGCACTTACACTTATATTTTGAAATGATGAGGCACGGAAACAAGACACAATGTCCAGGGCCCATCATGGCACATCTAGGCCTATTTTGACCCAAGTGGAAGAAGACCCATTGTGTGGGTCGACGCCAAGTCTTCTAACAAGTTACCATATTTAAATCAGACTGATATATGCTAGCCACCAGCTTTAGCTTTAGGTCAGAGGTCAGCTAGTCTGGTGAGTCTCATCCCCAATGCTTTTCAAGCAAGGTACAGTATTACTAACCCTGCCAGTTGACTCTGAGCTACTTCCAAGTTATCTGTGGTGGAAAGAGGGAGACACCTGGAGATGCCTGTTGCTGAGGCAGTCTGGTGGCAGGGCACAAGGCCGTCTTTGAGAGGGAACAGGAGTGGTCTTGTAGAGACGATCCACTGGCCTCAGCCTACGGAGCAAAGCTGTCCAACGGCGATTTTAAATATTTCAGGAGTTGGAATGGAGGCCCCACTGGTAAGTTAATATTAATGGGGCTCTTCATCTTTCCATCACAATTTGTGTTGCTCTTCAAGTGGGTGGTTCGGCTCACCTGAAGAGGGAACGTTAGGGATACGTCTCCTCTACAAATAAGAGGGTCACAAAAAGCTGAAAAGGTTTAAAAAGACGTTCCAAAAGATCCAGTCTAGAAAGTCGCACGTCTTTTAGGCTTTCCAGTTTCCACCAGTAGGATCTGTCTATGTCCTCTTCCGGTCATATCAAGACCTCTGGACCAGCTTGTAACCTCACCAAACATTGTAACTGTAGTATCTGCTATGTCAAGGTTACAAGGAAGATGACGGTAAAATGGTGAATGTTTTGGCAGACGTACAGAGAGAATGTTATTTTGAGAAATTTGGCCTACACCTCATCAAAAGCAATACTGTTTTAAGATTAGTCATGCTCTGGTTTATCTTTAAATGTTGCAGCTATATTAAAGGATTAAAGGAAAAAGAGACATAATTTACAGACCTTTTGACCCAAGTCTAAAAATAGAGGACAGCCTTCAAAATTCTTCTGGTGTTGACCATCACTGAAGCGAGGTAGAAGAACCATGCACTTATTGAATGGTTTGATTCCTCAGATGACAGCTCTGAACATAGTGAAACCCCAACGCATGGAGAGAGTGAGCTGATGTAATCTTATAGTAATCTTGTAGTGGGCTAATCTTGTTACAACCTATTCACATCCTTTGTTTCATACCCATGTGGGTGTCTGTCAACAGAGACCAATGATAGTCACGCTTTGTGTAGTATGTGTGATCCCTCAAGGGAGAAATGAAATCCGTGTGCCTCAAGTCTATTTTGAATCGGACACATTGGTAGATTCAGATCGGCTTTGTAACATTGGAAAAACGGTGCCAAACAGATGGGTTATGGACTGGCTGCATGGTTGTATTGTGGAAGGCTGAATGCACCATGAGGTATGGGCCCTGGTCAAAAGTAGTGCACTATAAAGGGAGTAGGGTACTATTTGAGACACATAGTTTCCTTTCCTGAAGTAATTGTCTTTGTGGAAAAACACTTCCTGGTTACTCTCCGAGACTGTCCTTGGAGATCCTTCTTCTGTTTCTTTAACTCCACTTATTAATCCTTGACCCAGCACATTCCCTTTGGGAAATACAAAACCAAGCCATTTTGAAAGAAAGAGCCATAACTTCAACCAGCAGACCGAGGGTTTGACTGGGAGTCTCCTCTCAACTGGTCACGAAATCTACAATCTTGTTTTAAGGTCGGTGATCACTAGTCACCATTTAAAGTTCTCATACATTTGTAAACGGGAACATGAGTGTTGCCATTTGCTCAGCTTGTTTGTTTCCATGCTGACCTTTTGGCCTGGGTCCTTGAACTTGAGGCCTTTCGACAATCACACCATTTGATTGAGATTTCTGGATTTCGAGAGATTTCTTGTGACTTTATAATGGTAATTTGCATAGCCTTGTGCTGAGCAGCTGTCATTTGGGTAGGATCGTGGAGATTCCACAATGTGAGATGACCCTTTAATTGAGTACTAAAGTGATGGTTTTACGGTAATGGTTTTAGATATGGGAGGCAGATATTGTTTCATAGTGGCCTTGCATACGGCTGGTCTGAATGATTGCGGAATAGTTGTGTCTTGAGACAGTTGGTGTGTCGGATGTTTTTCTGCAACTCGAATGCACACCGTTTTCCCTTTACTACGTATGAGAAAATGGATACAAATGACGAAATCCTGACACTATGCCAAGCAAAGCATTGGCAGGATATGGCCTCAAGAATTACATTAAATTAATGACATTTGAACAAAATATAATTTAACACATCTTGTTGGTGCTTAGCCTACATGTACATATGTTGATTCCTTTCCGTTGCAATGTAGCACTCAAATGCAGTTGTTTTGAGCAGGAGTAACATCAAAGTAAAGCAAGGTTTGTGTCATCTGAGAAGTTGCTTAGGTGCATGTCTCAGCACAGACCATGGAGAATACTCCAACCCAAGAGGCAGAGAAACCTGGCGAGAAATACCTCCACCTATTTTGTTAATAATAAAATAATCATGCTCAAGGCTTGCAATTAGTCTGTGCACTTAATCATTTTTGAGGATGCCATATTTAATTAACCTGGTTGCTGTGAGCCTAAAAGCAAGAGTTTTGTCAGTTTCTATCAGAAATAGAAACATATGAACTAAATATGAAGCACGGCAAATGTAGTTCATTAAACACAAAACGTGGAGTCACCAGGTAGATCGGTCTATATTTGTGTTACATTGTGTTATCTGTAAACCTTTCTCATGGCCTCTCATGGCCCTTCTCAAGTTCCGTATTTGGTGGCGGTGTGCACTATGATCCTCAAATCTCTTGAGATCTGTCTGTCTGAAGAAGACCTTGTGGTGATCATGCATCCACCGACCAGAAAACAACTTCTCCTTTCCCTGGCAGCTATGACGGCAGAAAATGAGAAAGGAAACTGGTCCAGGTCTGTGCTCTTAGCTAAACAGTCCTATCTGTGTAACAAGATAGCAGGATAAAGGCTGGTAGCAGGGTATGGAGGGGGAATGGGTTGCCAATGCAGACCTTGAGGATCACAAAATGGTGGATGACCGTCCAATGCCACTGAGCCACTGATACTTCCCCATTCTCTCTCTCCTGCTCTGCAGTGGGCTGGGACTCAGGCAGTGAAATGGAGTGCTGTCTCTGTGTAGCTAGCTCTGTTCACCCCAGCCTCGGCTCTGCTGCCCTCTGTGATGCAGAAGATAATTCTGTCAGGCCAGAGGGAACAACAAGCCATGTGAGGTGACTCTGCTTAAAACAGGTTGAGCAATAGTCTGATGAGACATCACTGTACCCCAGCCATGCATGGCAGGAAGGATCCAGAGTACTGAGACTCTTATCTAGCCTAGCTGCCATCAAACCAAACCGACCAGGTTTTTAAGGGTTTACTAAGCCATGTTTTGTTGCTTTTGTTGATTGCTTTTTGCAGTTTTGAAGGTCACACAGTCAGTTGGTGAAATGCTAATGGCTTCCCCTTTGGATTAATCCAGCAATGTTTGTTGTTAATATTGAATGTGGTGTATGTTTGCTTCAGAAGGCCATGTTAAATGTTAGGAGAATATTATACTAGCATATTGATCTATGAGTAGATCGTAGCAGCCTTGTCTTTGAGGCTTTATACCATGATTAAATACATAGCTAGCTAAATGACATGAGAGGGACAACTATGGAGGAGAGCACTTTTCTTTCTTGATCTGCAGCTCCATGATCTTCTGCTTGTGCAAGAGGGGCCATTGCTCTTGAGTGCTCTGTGTCACAACCACCCTTTTTAGAAGCAGTGTAGCAACAATAAAAGCTTTCTATAAGAGAAAATGCTACCCTCGGAGCAAGGTTGTACTGTGCCATGACGTGCTCTTTTGATTCAACCCTCTGAACCATGGAGTGGCTTTGATGGAAAGAGGAAATGGGAAATGGTTTGGTTTGGCAGGCAGGCAGCTCAGACCGCATAAAGAACAAAAAAATGTGGCGATTATTAAGTATTAAACGCTGGTGAGCGGTAGCTAGCTCGGTTGATGTCAGATGACTATCTGTCATCTGATTATGTCTGTCGGACAAGGCTCCTTTTCTGAATTTGCGGGACTATGGGATTCCCAAACATCAATAGCAAATGACAATTTCTCACTGTGGATTAGCATAAAATTGTGCTTAGCTATCCTCATGGTGTTTTTTGAAGTGAAGTCCTGCTTCAAGCTCTGTCAGCATTTCAAGTCTGAGGTCCAAAGATCAAAAGCCTCCTCTTGCTCTATTAGTACTGAAGCCACACAGGTTTAGTAATGACATGTAACACAACAAGTGTTCAAGAAGCGTTTTTTTGTTGTTGTTGTTGATAAGGATAGTCATTATAAGCATTTACATTGTCGATTTAATTCATTAGCTCATTATTACTCAGAGATAAATGAAAATGGAGAAGATCAAGATATTTATTTCAGAGGAGAAGCTGTTGCTACCACGTTTACATATCTATAGTAAAACACGGCCATTTTCTGTGAATAACCATGATTCAGACGGGTCCTGTCGTCACCCAGTCTGTATCTCCACTCCCTCAGTCGGATTGTGATATTAACGACGGTCAGTGAAACATCTGGCTGTGTAGAAGCAGGGCTTTTAGTTGGGTGTTAGGGGGTTCTCTGTCTGAGAAACTTCATGTTAGTTGGTTAATGGTTGACCTAGTTCAACTCGGCTGCCCTATGCTTCCTGGAACACATTTCATCTAAAATAAAAGCACTTTTTTTTTAATCATCTCATTTAGTAAGGTTTCAAGCCAAGGTGGAATAATATTAAAATATGTTGACTAATTTTGAAAACAATGTAAAATATTGGATTATTAGAATCCTGATCCATCCATGCTGATTGATTCATCATATTCACAGTGGTCTGCAGTGGACTAAATCAGGGTCACATAGTGTTTCTTGGTATTCTTAAACAAATCTACTTTGAAACAAAAGTATACGCCTAATCCACATGGTTATGGGTTAAAACAAGAAAACACCTGTACCAGATATAGAGTTGAAATGTATTCAATTTTGAGTTTGCATTCCAATATAACAAAAAGGTTTGACATAGAAACACCGGATTTTCAGCGATAGAAACACGATTTTTGGCGTAAAAAAGGAAGAAGAAAAAGTTAATAACAACAAATGAATAACATTCCACCCATGAGGCCACTAGAGGGAGATTTGGTCATTTGACTGCAGGAAAGGTCTACAAAAAACTAGATTAAGACCTTTTTAAAGACTTTTTTTTTACTCAAGTGGTTAACGACTTACTTTTGGTCATGTAGTGTATGTGGACACCTATTCATTGAACATCTCATTCCAAAATCATGGGCATTAATATGGAGTTGGTCCCCCCTTTGCTGCTATAACAGCCTCCACTCTTCTGGGAAGGCTTTCCACTAGATTTAGGAACATTGCTGCAGGGACATTCTTCCATTCAGCCAAAAGAGTATTAGTGAGGTTGGGCACTGATGTTGGGCGATTAGGCCTGACTCGCAGTCGGCGTTCCATTTCATCCCAAAGGTGTTCGATGGGGTTGAGGTCAGGGCTCTCTGCAAGTCCTTCCACACCGATCTCGACAAACCATTTTTGTTCTTTGTGCACGGGGGCATTGTTATGCTGAAACGGGTAAGGGCCTTTCCCAAACTGTTGCCACAAAGTTGGAAGCACAGTTACATCTAGAATCTCATTGTATCCTGTAGCGTTAACCCATTTCATGACTGAACAGTTATTGTGCTGATGTTGCTTCCAGAGGCAGTTTGGAACTCAGTAGTGAGTGTTGCAACCAAGGACAGACGATTTTTATGTGCTACGCTCTTCAGCACTCCGCTGGTCTCGTTCTGTGAACTTGTGTGGCCTACCACTTTGTGGTTGAGCCGTTGTTGCTCCTAGACATTTCCACTTCACAACAACAGCACTTACAGTTGACCGGGGCAGCTCTAGCAGGGCAGAAATCGGATGGATTGACTTGTTGGAATGGTGGCATCCTATGACGATGCCACGTTGAAAGTCACTGAGCTCTTTAGTAAGGCCATTCTACTGATAATGTTTGTCTATGGAGATTGCATGTCAGTGTGCTCAATTTTATACACCTGTCAGCAACGGGTGTGGCTGAAATAGCCGAATCCACTCATTTGAATGAGTGTCCACATACTTTTGTATCTCCTACTCCCAGCCTGGGTTGATGTCACCACTCACCATGCCTAGCAGCTGCCCGCTGGGCAGGGACTCACTGGAAGATGACTGTCTGATGTAACCTCATATGGCCCATGATACCAGCAGGGTGCCTCTGAAATTGCACCCTATTCCCTATGCAGTGCATTACTTTTGACCAGGGCCCGACCCATGATACCAGGGCTGAAATGACACTGTTCCCTAAAGTGCACTACTTTTGACCAGAGCCATATTCTCTATGTAGTGCACTTCTTTGGCCACAGAGCTCTGGTCAAATTATACCAGCAGATTTCTTTACCCACTGATTGTTCTTTTGACCAATCACATCAGAACTTTTCATTTTCAGATCTGATTGGTCAAAAGACCAATTAGTGAAAACAAGATCAGGACTGGGCTGCCTGTTGAAACCAGGGGAGAAAGATTCCCCTCTCATTGAAGTCACGGAAGTTCAAGGCCACCACGACACTGCAGGCACTGCAGGCATTGTTAGCAGAACTGATCATTTTAAAATCACAGACAGAAGCACAATTTGGTTGCTAATGGCAGCCCGGTCGGGGTACTGCAGGGGCCTTCAATTTGAGTTCCTACTCCATGAGAGGGGGCAGCACTGAGCTAGCCTGCAACGTCACTTCCTAGAGTAGCTCAAATTGTGCATGTTATGTCTCCATGAGGCGCAATCTTAACCGGCTTTATTTGACTTCAATGCGCTATTGAGTCTTTACATTGGAATGAATGGTGTCACGTGATCGATGGCTTTGTCCATTCATATATACAGTCATTGGTCTAAACACAGACATAAAGGCGCTGCATGGTCAATCTGATGTCTGCATTGGCCGTGCAGCATTTACGATGATACGGCCTCTGCAGAAGTCAAGGGGGCATTCATACTTCTTGCGCTTTGCAGCGCAGCGCAGACCTATTCAGCTGTTGTGAAGTAAGTTATCAAGGAAGTGAGTTTGTGGTTATACAAGACCTTCCGCCCGCTACCTACCGTCAATCAATCAGCTAAATGGAGCTATATGGGGCCTTCTTCATTGTTAAAAATTTGGGAGGCATACGGCGATGCGGTATGGAGTGCAATTTGGCCTCTGCATGCATTCGGAGGCTCCGCAATTGTTTCACACCCTCTACAGTGCATTCGGAAAGTATTCAGGCTCCTTGACATTTTCCACATTTTGTTACGTTACAACCTTATTCTAAAAATGTACTCATCAATCTACACACAATACTCTATAATGACAAAGCAGAAACATTTTTTTAGAAATTTTTGCAAAGTAAAAACATGTCACTTATTAAGTTTTCAGACCCTTTCTCAGTACTTTGTTGAATCACCGTTGGCAGCGATTACAGCCTCGAGTCTTCTTGGGTATGATGCTACAAGCTTGGCACACCTGTATTTGGGGAGTTACTCCCATTCTTCTCTGTAGATCGGGCTCTGGCTGGGCCACTCAATGAATTCAGAGACTTGTCCCGAAGACACTTCTGCTTTGTCATAGCTGTGTGCCATGTGGTATTGTGTGTAGATTGATGAGGGAAAAAATATGAATTCAATTTTAGAATAAGGGTGTAACGTAACAAAATGTGAAAAGTCAAAGGGTCTGAATACTTTCTGAATGCACTGTGTATCGAGGCTCCCACCACATTTTCAGATCAAGCATAAATTGGCTTCTTAAGTGAATACATAGGGAACAGGGTGCCATTTCAGACACACACCAGTTGATATCTTATTAATCTTAAGACATTGTACCCATTCTAACTGCAGACTATTGATTTTGTCCTCTGTTTTGAATTTGACTCATCCACCAGCCAGGTGGAATCAGTGATTAATCTCTGTTTTTAGACACCTGCTCAAATGAGTAAAGCCACACAATCAAATAATTTACATTTTCTCCTCTTATGACAATGTCACTCTTATGACAATGCTCCCGCTCCCTCCAGGCGGCCCATCATTACGCACAATTGTCGTCATCATTACGCGCATCAGCACAACATTGAACTCACCTGGACTCCATTACTTTGTTGATTGCCCCTCTATCTGTCTGCTCCTCAGTTTGTTCAGTTCTGCCCACACATTTTCTATGGGATTGAGGTCAGGGCTTTGTGATGTCCACTCCAATACCTTGACTTTGTTGTCACAACTTTGAAAGTATGCTTGGGGTCATTGTCCATTTGGAAGACCCATTTGCGACCAAACTTTAACTTCCTGACTGATGTCTTGAGATGTTGCCTCAATATAACCACATCATTTTCTGGCCTCATGATGCCATCTATTTTGTGAAGCGCACCAGTCCCTCCCGCGGGAAAGCACCACCACAACATGATGCTGCCACCCCATGCTTCATGGTTGGGATGGTGTTCTTCGGCTTGCAAGCTTCCCCCTTTTTCCTCTAAACATAACGATGCACAAAGTAGATGTCCTAACCGACTTGCCAAAGCTATAGTTTGTTGACAAGAAATGTGTGGAGTGGTTGAAAATGAGTTTTAATAACTCCAACCTAAGTGTATGTAAACTTCCGATTCAACTGTATATACAGTGCATTCAGAAAGTACACCTCTTCACTTTTTCCAAATTTTGTTGTGTTTTAGCCTGAATTTAAAATGGATTACAATTTTTGTCACTGGCCTACACACAATACCCCATAATGTCAAAGCGGAATTATGTTTTTAGACATTTTTATGTGTTAAGTCAGTAAGTATTTTACCCTTTTGTTATGGCAAGCCTAAATACGTTCAGGAGTTAATATTTTCTTAACAAATCACATAGTAGTTGCAGGAACTGATTATTGAATGATTACCTCAGTCATTGAGCAGACATTGAATATCCCTTTGAGCTTGGTAAAGTTATTAATTACACTTTGGATGGTGTAGCAATAACACAGTCACTTCAAAGATACAGGCATACGTCCTAACTCAGTTGCTGGAGAGGAAGGAAACCTCTCATGGATTTGAACATGAGGCCAATGGTGACTTTAAAAACAGTTAGAGTTTAACCTCTTGCGACGAGCAATCCCGTTTCCGGGAGCGTAATCATAGCCTCAAATGCATTAGCATAACGCAGCAGACATAAATACCCCTAGAAACATTTCCTATTTATGAAAATCGCAAATTAAATGAAATAAATATATTCAAACACGAGCTTAGCCTTTTGTTAACAACACTGTCATCTCAGATTTTCAAAATATGCGTTACAGCCAACGCTAGACAAGCATTTGTGTAAGTTTATCATGGCATAATGCTATGCTAGCTCTGCTGGTAGCAGGCAACATTTTCACAAAAAAATTACCTTTGAAGAACTTCGGATGCTTTCACTTAGGAGACTCCCAGTTAGATAGCAAATGTTCTTTTTTTCCAAAAATATAATTTTTTATTTAATAGCTCCCATTTCTTCATCATGCTTGGCTGAGAAATAGACCGGAAAATGCTGCAACTATAACGGCAAACTTAAAAAAGAATTTGCTCCATAATATCAACAGAAACACGGCAAACGTAGTTTAGGATCCATCCTCAAGGTGTTTTTAACATATATATCCGTCGAGGCAATTGGTTTCTCATAAGAAACGATTGGAAAAATGGCTACATTAGTATTTTACGTGAGATTTTCTGCGGGAGACACCATGTGACCACATGCTATATATGGTCCCTTACGGCCATTCTTCAATGGAAATGCCTAAAAAGACGTCACAATGCTGTAGACACCTTGGGGAATACGTGGAAAATGTAAGCTCATTCGTAGCTCATTCACAGCCATATAAGGAGTCATTGGCATGAGGCAGTTTTAAAAAATGTGTCACTTCCTGGTTGGATTTCTATCTGGGTTTCGCCTGTAACATCAGTTCTGTGGCACTCACAGACAATATCCTTGCAGTTTTGGAAACGTCAGTGTCTTCTTTCCAAAGCTGTCAATTATATGCATAGTCGAGAATCTTTTAGTGACAAAATATGTTGTTTAAAATAGCACCCCCTAAATCCAAGAGGTTAATGGCTGTGATAGGAGAAAACTGAGGAAGGATCAACAACATTGTACTTACTTCAATACTAACCTAATTGACAGAGTGAAAAGAAGGAAGCCTGTTCAGAATAAAAATATTCCAAACATGCATCTTGTTTGCAACAAGGCACTCAAGTAATACTGCAAAGAATGTTGCAAAGCAATTCACTTTCTGTCTTGAATACAAAGTGTTATGTTTGGAAAAATCCAATACAACACGTTACTGAATACCACTCTCCATATATTCAAGCACAGTGGTGGCTGCATCATGTTATGGGTATGCTTCTAATCGTTAAGGACTGGGGAGTTTTTCAGGATAAAAAAATAAATGGAGCTAAACTCAGGCAAAATCATAGAAGAAAACTTGGTTCAGTCTGCTTTCCACCAGACACTGGGATATGTATTCGCCTTTCAGCATGACAATAACCTAAAACACAAGGCCAAATCTACACTGGAGGAGCATACGAAGAAGTCATGCAATGTTCCTTAATAGCCGAGTCAGTTTTGACTTAAATTTGACAGTTTTGACTTAAATCTACTTGAATGTCTATGACAAGACCTGAGAATGGTTGTCTAGCAATAATCTTCAACCAATTTGACAGAGCTTGATTTAAAAAAACAAAAGAATAATGGGCACATTTTGCACAATCCAGGTGTGGAAAGCTCTTAGAGACCATACCCAGAAAGACTGACAGCTGTAATCGCTGGCAAAGGTGTTTATACAAAGTCTTGACTCAGGGGTGTGAATACTTTATGTAAATGGGATATGTCTGTATTTCATTTTCAACATTTTTTTATTTCATCCATTTTGAATTCAGCCTGTAACACAACAAAATGTGGAATAAATCAAGGGGTATGAATACTTCCTGAAGGCACTATATATATATTTATTTGCAATTCTTATATGTTACAAGTCACATTCGTACAATATGTTACACATTTGTTGTGCTTAAGATCCCAGACTCCATCTTTAACTACTGATGTCATCCACTACGAGCAGATTGAAAAGTTCAACTAGACTACAGAAAGGTTCTAATCTACACAACCAACCCCAACTGTTGGCGAATTAGATATGTGTTGTATACAGTGCATGTAGCTGAAATATCGCTTTGAACTAGAGATAGTTATTTTGGTTGCTTGCATAACCCTTGTGTGCATAGTGAGGGCATCAGTCACAATTTAGATGAAAATAATTCCCAAAGCATGCATTAGGACATTCTTTGTAGATCATTTTTAGGTAACAGGCCTTCCTATGAACTTTGAAGGAGACCTGTATAGCTACAACCCATACCTCTCTGATTCAGAGGGGTTAAATGCAGAAGACACATTTCAGTTGTACAACTGAGAAGGTATCCATCCCCCTTTCCCTTTACAAGACCTGGATCAAATACTAACAAATATTTGAGGTGCGCTTGATTTAACTTGTTCGCTATAATGGAACCAATGGAATAATGTAATGCAAGCTCCACTCACCCTGCATGCCCAAGATGCATTAGCTGCCCTTTTTGGCCTGTTCTTCCCTTGGGAAAGAGGTCTTCAGACCTCAATGGGACTTCTGTTAAAGCACACGTCAAGTATTTCACATGTACTGTATTTGACCCAGGCGTGATAGCTTAGCCATCTATACTGTCTTATTTTACCACACTGCGGCCTTGGGTTGGAGGTTAAGGCTGGAGCAGCAGCGCCAGCAGGAGCAGCCCTAGGTCTGGTAGTCTGGTCTGTTCAACATAAATAATACATGGGAATGTGATTCTAATTACAGTGCCTTGCGAAAGTATTCGGCCCCCTTGAACTTTGCGACCTTTTGCCACATTTCAGGCTTCAAACATAAAGATATAAAACTGTATTTTTTTGTGAAGAATCAACAACAAGTTGGACACAATCATGAAGTGGAACGACATTTATTGGATATTTCAAACTTTTTTAACAAATCAAAAACTGAAATTGGGCGAGCAAAATTATTCAGCCCCCTTAAGTTAATACTTTGTAGCGCCACCTTTTGCTGCGATTACAGCTGTAAGTCGCTTGGGGTATGTCTCTCAGTTTTGCACATCGAGAGACTGAAATTTTTTCCCATTCCTCCTTGCAAAACAGCTCGAGCTCAGTGAGGTTGGATGGAGAGCATTTGTGAACAGCTGTTTTCAGTTCTTTCCACAGATTCTCGATTGGATTCAGGTCTGGACTTTGACTTTGCCATTCTAACACCTGGATATGTTTATTTTTGAACCATTCCATTGTAGATTTTGCTTTATGTTTTGGATCAATGTCTTGTTGGAAGACAAATCTCTGTCCCAGTCTCAGGTCTTTTGCAGACTCCATCAGGTTTTCTTCCAGAATGGTCCTGTATTTGGCTCCATCCATCTACCCATCAATTTTAACCATCTTCCCTGTCCCTGCTGAAGAAAAGCAGGCCCAAACCGTGATGCTGCCACCACCATGTTTGACAGTGGGGATAGGTTTGTTCAGGGTGATGAGCTGTGTTGCTTTTACGCCAAACATAACGTTTTGCATTGTTGCCAAAAAGTTCAATTTTGGTTTCATCTGACCAGAGCACCTTCTTCCACATGTTTGGTGTGTCTCCCAGGTGGCTTGTAGCAAACTTTAAACAACACTTTATGGATATCTTTAAGAAATGGCTTTCTTCTTGCCACTCTTCCATAAAGGCCAGATTTGTGCAATATACGACTGATTGTTGTCCTATGGACAGAGTCTCCCACCTCAGCTGTAGATCTCTGCAGTTCATCCAGAGTGATCATGGGTGCATCTCTGATCAGTCTTCTCCTTGTATGAGCTGAAAGTTTAGAGGGACGGCCAGGTCTTGGTAGATTTGCAGTGGTCTGATACTCCTTCCATTTCAATATTATCGCTTGCACAGTGCTCCTTGGGATGTTTAAAGCTTGGGAAATCTTTTTGTATCCAAATCCAGCTTTAAACTTCTTCACAACAGTATCTCGGACCTGCCTGGTGTGTTCCTTGTTCTTCATGATGCTCTCTGCGCTTTTAACGGACCTCTGAGACTATCACAGTGCAGGTGCATTTATACGGAGACTTGATTACACACAGGTGGATTGTATTTATCATCATTAGTCATTTAGGTCAACATTGGATCATTCAGAGATCCTCACTGAACTTCTGGAGAGAGTTTGCTGCACTGAAAGTAAAGGGGCTGAATAATTTTGCACGCCCAATTATTCAGTTTTTTATTTGTTAAAAAAGTTTGAAATATCCAATAAATGTCGCTCCACTTCATGATTGTGTCCCACTTGTTGTTGATTCTTCACAAAAAAATACAGTTTTATATCTTTGTTTGAAGCCTGAAATGTGGCAAAAGGTCGCAAAGTTCAAGGGGGCCGAATACTTTCGCAAGGCACTGTATCTATCTATCTATCTATCTATCTATCTATCTATCTATCTATCTATCTATCTATCTATCTATCTATCTATCTATCTATCTATCTATCTATCTATCTATCTATCTATCTATCTATCTATAGACACACACAGTGGGGGGGAAAAAGTATTTAGTCAGCCACCAATTGTGCATGTTCTCCCACTTAAAAAGATGAGAGAGGCCTGTAATTTTCATCATAATTGAGGGATAGGCTACACTATCAAAACACGCTCTTACAGTTATTATGGTAAAGAACATAAAGGCTACACTATCAAAACATGCTCTTACAGTTATTATGGTAAAGAACATACAGGTAACAGCCAAAATAAAGGAAATAAATAAAGGATCTGAGGGATACAAAGTTATGGTATTTTATGGTATGGGGTACATTTTCCTGTCATGGTTTTGGTCCACTCAAACCCTTAGAGAGCAAGGGCCAAAAAATACACAGCCATTCAGAGTGATCACCTTCAACCTATGAATCATTTGTATCATGATGGGAGTGGTCTCTTCCAGGATGACAATGCCCCCCATTCCACAGGGCACGAGTGGTCACTGAATGGTTTGATGAGCATGAAAACCATGTAAACCATTTGTCATGGCTGTCTCAGTCACCAGATCTTACGGGAGATTCTGGAGATTCAAGACACTTTATGTGGGTGTTTCCTTTATTTAGTGAGTTTCCTGTATCAACCCACTTGGCACAAACTGCTTGAATCAATGTTGTTTCAACGTCATTTGTCAACATATCGTGACTTTGATTCTACTTGGAAAACGCTCGTAGAGGGTGGGTAAAATTTCAACCACAGGTTTATGTCATCATTCCCCTACGGATAATTTTTTTATGTAGGACTCAACCAAAAATGAAATGAAAGCTCAGTCTGGGGAGTTTTTAGAGGGAGATTTTACTCCTCCACTCTTCTGTGAAGGCTTTACACTAGATGTCAGTCACTGATGTTGGGCGATTAGGCCTGGCTCTCAATCTGAGTTCCAATTAGTGATGCACCGAAATGACATTTTTGGCCGATAACCGATATTGAACATTTTTGCGGCCTTTTAAGCATTCTAGTTCAGTTAAATAGGTAACACACACATATGGACGCAGCGGCCTAAGGCACTGCATCTCAGTGCAAGAGGTGTTATTACAGTCCCTGGTTCGAATCCAGGCTGAATCACATCCGGCCGTGATTTGGAGTTCCATAGGGCGGCACACAATTGGCCCAGCATCATCCGGGCCGTCATTGTAAATAAGAATTTGTTCTGAACTGACTTGTTAAGTAAAGGTTACACACACACACACACACACACACACACACTGCACTGACCAAGAAGTTATTCAGTTGGCATTTGTGCATGTCCCCATTACCAGTGAAATATAATCAAAACCTATTTCCTTCACTTACTTGCTGTGCTGTTTCCTTGTTCATTAGTTCAGTCGTTTCATTCTCAACCAGGATTTCTATGGAACGCCGCTTTGGTCTTTGCGTGTCAAAAAAACAAACACTATTTGACCTGTCAAATAACACTTTGACCAATCAGGACCTGAATATGACTGCACGTCAAATAATAATTTAATGCGTTCATACATTTTTTAAAGTAGTTATTACACATTGATTACACTATCACTCGTATTTCATATGTCACAGCGATTCATCAATAAGTATGCTATGATGTTGGTAAAGTTGTCTCGTGCACGTACAGTGCTGGTCATAAAAAAAGCTAGCTAGCTCATGGATGCAAACAATGTAGTTCTTCCCCAAAAACATAGCAAAACGACCTAATCTGTTTCAGTAGCTATAGTTAGCTATCTAACTATATAGCTAGGTGTCTTCATCTAAAATAACCCTAATAACACATCTATGTGAAGCTAGCTAAAATAAGGATTAGTCACAATAAGTGGACTTTGCGGTTAGCCTTCAAAATAAAAGTATAGCATAATTCTACTATTTGTGTTCATTGGCATCATTGTCAATGACGTACTTTTATTTTGAAGGCAAACTGCAAATCACTACTGTGCCTAATCCTGATTGTGGCTAGCTTCACAACACATAACCCAGTCCGGTCGAGCGTCACTAGCCAGATGAAGCTAGTTGGCTGCTTATAAGGTGGGCAACGGGGTTAAGTAGCTGGCTAGCTATTTATTTTCATGAACTGAAGGTAAATTTCAATAGGCGAACAACATGTGGCAACCTAGCTAATACTTACTCACAAGGATTCCTAAATCATTGCTAAGAATAATGAAAATGACTGCAGTCTCTACTGGTCGTTGTTTTCAGGCTGGTTGTAATTGGTGCTAGCTAGGTACCAAGCTAGAGCTAGCTACCACAGAAGTTGCGATCGAACAAATTATGCTTTATTACCAACGCGGTATTGTAAACACATCGTTCGTGGCCGGTGTTTACTTGTTTGCAGACCTTTTTGTACAGCTTTGACAGTACTACTGTATATTTTTTGACACGCAAAGTCCCAAACGGCATTCCATAGTATGTATGTTGTGAAGCTAATAGCAGTGATGTTATTACTGTGTATCTCCTGTAGGGAAACGAAAAATAGCGCACTTGGTAGTGTGTGCCGGTCCTCGACCAGTCGGTCGAAAGCCAATATCACCCACAACAGAGACCGGTTGATTTTCAAGGGCAATGAATTCCATTACCTTGGATCTAATTTTGCCTTTGAGTTGTCTTGCTGAAATTATCTTACTCTTTCAATGACTGCTCGACTTGTTGACTACTCAATTCACACAGCAGACATTGTGGGCTAGGTTAGGAATGCTGTGTTGCCCGTGTAGCGCAACATTTTATGTGGCGTCATTACGTCCTGTACCCAGGTTATATAGGTATGCACGGTAGCTTTGACATCATTTTTTAACATCGGGCTGATAACGATGTTGGTATTTTTAGCTAATATCGTCCGATTCCAATATGTTCACTGATATATCGTGCATCCCTAATTTCAATTCATCTCAAAGGTGTTCGATGGGGCTCTGTGCAGGCCAGTCAAGTTCTTCCAAACTGATCTCGACAAACCATTTCTGTATGGACCTTGCTTTGTGCAGGGGGACATTATCAAGCTGAAATAGGAAAGGGCCTTCCCCAAACTGTTGCCACAAAGTTGGAAGCACAGAATCGTCTAGAACGTCATTGAATTCTGTAGCGTTCACTGGAACTAAGGGGCCTAGCCCGTACCGTGAATACAGTCCCAGACTATTATTCCTCCTCCACCAAACTTTACTTTGCACTATGCATTGGGGCAGGTAGCATTCTTGTGGCTTCCGCCAAAGATTGGTCCGTCGGACTGCCAGATAGTGAAGAGTGATTCATCACTCCAGAGAACGCGTTTCTACTGCTCCAGAGTACAATGGCGGCGAGCTTTACACCACTCCAGCCAACGCTTGGCATTGCGCATGGTGATCTTAGGCTTGTGTGCTGCTGCTCGGCCATGGAAATCCATTTCATGAAGCTCCTGATGAACAGTTTTTCTGCTGACATTGCTTCCAGAGGCAGTTTGGAACTCTGTAGTGAGTGTTGCAACCAAGGACAGACCATTTTTACGCACTACACGCTTCAGCACTCGGCGGTCCCATTCTGTGAGCTTGTGTGGCATACGACTTCGCGGCTGAGCCATTGTTGCTCCTAGATATTTCCACTTAACAGTAACAGCACTTACAGTTGACCGGGGCAGCTCTAGCAGGGCAGAAATCGGATGAATTTACTTGTTGGAAAGGTGGCATCTTATGATGGTGCCACATTGAAAGTCACTGAGCTCTTCAGTAAGGCAATTCTACTGCCAATGTTTGTCTATGGAGATTGCATGCCTGTGTGCTCGATTTTATACACCTGTCAGCAACCGTGTGGCTCAAATAGCCGAATCCACTCATTTGAATCTTCTGCTTGGATAGATCTGTGCCACTGACTCTGACTGGCTTTAATTCCAGTTAGTCTACAAATGAATAATTAATATGTTGGATTCACATCTTCATCTCAACCAAAAATCTAAGTTAAAGAATAGGGCTAATTCAAATCCAACTTTAAATGCACTTTAAATACAGTTTGATTTTATTTAGTGTTATTATTTGGTTGCTTTATTACTTTTGTAACACAGTAAATCCTGAAAACTAGTGGAGCGGGTCGAGAGTTTCAAGTTCCTTGGTGTCCACATCACCAATGAACTATCATGGTCCAAACATACCAAGAAAGTTGTGAAGACGGCACGACAATACCTTTTCCCCCTCAGGAGACTGAAAAGATTTCGCATGGGTCCCCATATCCTCAAAAGGTTCTACATTATTATTTTAGTCTACTTGGTAAATATTTTCTTAACCAAAAGTGCATTTCAAGAAGAGTTAAGGGCTTGTAAGTAAGCATTTCACGGTAAAGCCTACACTTGTTGTATTCGGTGCATGTGACAAATAAAGTTAGATTTGATTTGAAACTAATGTAACAGTATTTATTCAACCTTAAAGAAAATATTTCAGAATTAGGTTGCTGTTTTTAACATTCTGATTTGTTTCAGCCTTCCAACTAAAAGTCCAAATACAACATATCACAATTTACATTTCTATTTTGGGAGAAATGTTTATTTTATCCGCATTTGACCGAAGTTGGAAAAGCATTCGGAAAAGTGATGTAAAGAGAAGGGTGTCTGCCCAGAGTGGGTGAAAACGCACTTTGGTGTTGAAATTTCACTTTCTTATGTTATAAAATACATTTTACCAAGACAAATATGATTATTATTGTTGACAGAGAATTGCAGGTTTCTCGTAACACCATTTGAGGATTTTACACGTTGTGGTCGTCATATTCAGCGGTAACGTCAGCATGTCAGGTGGCTACCTGATTAATGGCGTAAGTGAATGCTGATGTGGATCTTGAATCTAATGGCGGTGGAATCGAGGAGAATTGGACTATTGTCCAAAATAGGTTTGTTATTGAGGAGCAGTTGATCGGATTACCAATCTTGAATAATCCATTTGAGATATCCAAACTGGTGTAGAGAGTGCTGGATAAAGTGAAGGCTGTGGGGATCATGAGAGGCGGCCTTGTTTCGATTTTTTTGATCAGAAGGAACTTGTTTTGTGTCTCACCCGATTTGAGAAGTTTGACGTGTCGTGTGTGTCTCGTCGGAACAGGGCACCCCTCAAGAGGGTAATATCTGGTGTCTCGTGGGAAGTCTATGTTGAAGATATTAAAAATATTCCTGGAGTGATTGATGCACGTTGGGTGAATCGTGTGGTGAATGAAAAAAAAGTGAAGTGCAGTTGGGCAATGTAAACTACAGAGTCAAATCAGTTATTCCAAGACCAATGCAGTGTGATCACTGTAAAGCTTTTGGTCATGTTTCAAGTATTTGCAGAAGGGAGAAGCCGAGATGTCCGCATTGTGGAAAAATATCATATATGTTTTAAAAGTGATGAAAGTGTGACATGTTGCAATTGTGGTGGGAACCATAAAGTCATCTCTTTGGAATAACGGACAAGGGTGAAAGAGATTGAGGTGGCCAAAGTCGGGGCTGTCCAGAGCATTTCATATGCAGCGGCTGTTAAAATCGGCTGTTGAGGGTTCGAATGGTGATCTTGAAGAGTCCGTGGTGGTGGTGGAAAGGCCTTCACTGCAGGCTGCAGGGGTTGCCTTTCACCAGCATGACTCTGATATTTTAAAGGTTAAGAAGGCACTGCCAAGGTGGAGAAGAAGTCCAGGAAAATAGATATCATTGTGGATGGGGCGGAGCAGTTCCTGGGACTGAAAGACTTCTCGGCAGGGAAGAGTTGCATGTTCTAGAGCCTGAGAAGGGAGATATGGAGTTTTGTTGTTGTTTTTGTCAATGTACGTATTAAGTTTGTTTTCACTATCACGTGTGGATTTTCTTTTTACCTTGTTTTTTCAACCCCATCCAGTTGGTGGCGGCAATACACCTTTTGGGGTTCTAGTCTGCCATAAAACCCACAGAAGAAGAAGAAGAAGAAGAAGAAGAAATCTAGCTGACGCAATGCAATTTTTTAAATCCTACATTTATTTTATTTTTTTCTTCTAATGCCTGCATTTATTTAGTCACCCTAATTCTGGCCACCCTACACCGGTAAAAACTCCAGTAACTAGGTTTCGATCATTGGTTTTCTTAGATGATTATCTACACAATTAATATATTATTTTACCTATTACCTATTGGTCAAAATATGAATTTTAATTGGACACCCTATAATGAGAGGAGCACTACAAGAACAAAAATATAAATGCAAAACATGCAACAATTTCAACAGTTTTACAGAGTTACAGTTCATGTAAGGAAATCAGTCATTTGAAATAAATACATTAGGCCCTAATCTATGGGCTCAGCCATAGGTGGGCCTGGGAGGGCATGGTCTGCAGTTGTGAGGCCGGTTGGACTTACTGCCAAATTCTCTAAAATGACGTTGGAGGTGGCTTATGGTAGAGAAAGGTAACATTCAATAATCTGGCAACAGCTCTGGTGGACATTCATGCAGTCAGCATGCCAATTGCACGTTCCGTCAAAACTTGAGACATCTGTGGCATTGTGTTATGTGACAAAACTGCACATTTAAGAGTGGCCTTATATTGTCCTCAGCACAAAGTAGGACAAGTTATTAAGTGTAATGATCATGCTGTTTAAAACTTCTTAGGGATCCCTTCACCCCCATTCCCGCTCGGATCCCGTTAACGGGATTGATTTGACAATATCCAGTGAAATTGCAGCGCGCCAAATTCAAAAACAGAAATACTCGTAATAAGAATTCATTAAACATACAAGTGTTATTCATCAAAATACAGCTTCACTTCTTGTTAATCCAGCCACAATGCCAGATTTCAAAAAGGCTTTACGGCGAAAGCAGACCATGCGATTATCTGAGGACAGCACCCCGCATACAAACACATGAAAATCAGATTTCAACCAGGCAGGTGCTACACAAAAATCAGAAATAACGATATAATTAATGCCTTAACTTTGAAGATCTTCTTCTGTTGGTACTCCAAAATGTCCCATAAACATCACAAATGGTCCTTTTGTTCGATAAATTCCTTCATTATATATATCCCCAAAATGTACATTTATTTGGCGCGTTTGATTCAGAAATACACCGGTTCCAACTCGCCTACAAATGATCTAATGAGTTACCTGTAAACTTGGTCCAAACATTTCAAACAACGTTCCTAATCCAAATGTATGTATCCTAAAATGTAAATAATCAATAAAATTTAAGACGGGAAATACTGTGCTCAATACCGGACGAAAACAAA
The DNA here is from genome assembly GCF_021184085.1 of Oncorhynchus gorbuscha. NCBI lineage: Eukaryota > Metazoa > Chordata > Actinopteri > Salmoniformes > Salmonidae > Oncorhynchus > Oncorhynchus gorbuscha. Next base: position 36,070,548 of record NC_060183.1, on the reverse strand, counting down.
GTGAAGCTGGTTCCAGGTCGCGATCTCCAAATGACTTGAGTCACTTTGTGACACATGTAAAGAACAGGATTAATTCTTAATTTCTCAAAGGAAAAACATCAAACAATTTCTAAAGACTGTTGACATCTAGTGGAAGCTAGGGATTACCATAGAAAACTAATGGAAAACACATTGAGCTCAACATTTGTTTTCCCTGGATGGATTGTGCTCAGGGTTTCGCCTGCCAAATCAGTTCTGTTATACTCACAGACATTGTGTTTTCTATCCAAATCTACTAATAATATGCATATCCTAGCTTCTGGGCCTGAGTAGCAGGTAGTTTACTTTGGGCACGCTTTTCATATGGCCTTGAAAATACTGCCCCCTAGCTCAATTTTTTTTAATCAGCTTCTAGATATGTCACACCTGTTGGGTGGATGGATTATCTAAAAGGAATGTAAACAAATTTGTGCACAGAATTTGTGAGAAATCAGCTTTTTGTGATTATGGGACATTTATTTTATTGTAGCTCATGAAACATGGGACCAACACTTTACATGTTGTGTTTATATACAGTACCAGTCAAAAGTTTGGAAACACCTAATCATTCAAGTATTTGTCTTTATTTTTACTGATTTATACATTGTAGAATAATAGAGAAGACATCAAAACTATGAAATAACACATATGGAATCATGTAGTAACCAAATAAGTGTCTTAAAGTATTGATGGACTGTTGTTTCTCTTTGCTTATTTGAGCTGTTCTTGCCATAATATGGACTTGGTCTTTTACCAAATAGTGCTATCTTCTGTATACCACCCATACCTTGTCACAACACAACTGATTGGCTCAAACGCGTTAAGAAGGAAAGAAATTCTACAAATTACTGTCATGGCCGTCAAAAGAATTGGACCAAAGTGCAGCGTGGTGAGCGTACATATTCCTTTATGGAATGACGCCAACAAAACAAGGTAAACAACCATGAAGCTTACAAGGGCTAAGTGCCGCCAACAAAGATAACTACCCACACTGAAGGAGGGGAAAAAGGGCTATCTAAGTATGATTCCCAATCAGAGACAACGATAGACAGCTGTCCCTAATTGAGAACCATACCCGGCCAAAACAAGGAAATAAAGAAACATAGAAAAACAAAACATAAAATGCCCAACCCACATCACACCCTGACCTAACCAAACAGAGAAATAAAACTGCTCTCTAAGGTCAGGGCGTGACAATTACCTTAAATCAAGTCACACCTGTTAATTTAAATGCATTCCAGGTGACTACCTCATGAAGCTGGTTGAGAGAATGCCAAGAGTGTGCAAATGGTAGTATGAGTATGTTTGTTTTGTGGAAATATATTGTGTAACCTGTCCTTTAAAATTAATAACATCCATGGTCACATTTTGAGGTTACTGTAACTATAAATGTGTTCTTATGTAATCATAGAAAGCCTGCATTTTCACGATTGCATGCAAAAGTCACAGGTCTGTGGAGATCTTCACAATTGCTATAGTAATCTGTGCATTATCTCTAACAACATTTATGACTTGCACTATGTGTTTTTAATGTAATCTCAACTGCAATCCAGGTCATTTGGTTGTGCTATTTGCTGAAGCGCAGTAAGAACACATTAAGTTGTGATATAAATACTAAATATCTGACATTGTATTCCCGTATTCCCGTTTAAATTCCCATGTGTTGTACTTTGAAATGGTGAAAGTGCAGAGATAGCTGATAAAATCAGAAACAAATGATCAATTGGAATTTTGTTATGCTTTTAGATGCTTGAAAGCATAGTGATAACACATTGGGAATTCAACATACTTCTGGCTGTGTTTTTGAGTGGGTGATTAAAGGTTGAAATCGCATTGATCAACCAAATATGACCGAAATGTCCCCGTTGAAATTATGTTGTGTGCCCAGTGGGAATACACTCTTACAGTTATTATGGTCAAGAACATAGGCTATTTATTTTGGTGATTTAAAAAAAAACTTTGATTGCCCCTAATAGAGTTTAGTTGCTAGGTGCACTAGCATAGGCTAGTAAGATCCAATGGAGACATGAAGCTGTGACTCAACAGTGGTCCTTGGTGCTATTATTTTGACATTGTTCTATACGGCTGTATTTTCAGCAATCAACATATATACCAGTGGATTTGAGTGACAACCTTGGCTATTTGTAAGAGCGTGGTGGAAATAATTCCACTTCATTCCATCGATGATGAGGCACTGGCTTTTAGGTGGTAGTCTAGTTTTGTTTGCTTCATATTCTTTCTAAAAGCCACGATGAAGGCCATTGATTAAGTCCGAAACGTCATGCTTTTAATAGCTGCTGAAATAAAATCTAGTTTTTTATTGGTGCGCAGGCGCTGCTTCGACTTTTTACTTTTCAAAATCATAAGACAAAGTGACCGGGAGCTGTTGGAGCTTCCATCTTTATCTCCCTCTCCTTTATCTTCTGTTTGTGCATGAGGCCAACAGAACAGGCTCACTGATTTGTGACGCAACCTCCCCTCTGCTGTTGGGACAATAGAAGCTTTCTACTCCATGACTTCTACTGGCACAAGACGAGAGGTAGGCTAGAGTCCCTGTGGGTTACAATCAAAATCTGGTTTTATGTTTGCAATTTCTAGCCTAAACCTTTTCAAATAAGGAATCACAGGCTAATTTGATTGATTTCGCTCTGGTGGTGTGTTGTGTGTCATCTCTCACGGACAAGAATAGATTTCTGGCGGCTTGTAGGGTGTTATTATTACTTGTTTATTAAATGTTGATGTTCTCAATCAATCAAGCATGAATAATTGAGGATCTCTACACGTTCACAATCTGTGTCCAATACTGCGAATCCATGTTATCAGATGAATCTGTGTCCCCACTGTGGTCACATTATATAATCTGTGACCTCCCTCTCCTGTATACTACATGAGATGGTGGACTGGAGCGACCAGCCCGACTGACGGTTAAGGACAAAACCTCTGTACTCTTAATCAGCTTATTGCTGGCTTATTCAAAGGCCCTCTTTCAGACAGAGCAGCTGCTGCCGCCGGGCCCGGGCCCAGTTTGAGTTAGAGGGTGTGACTGCTGGCAGGCCTCGCCGATGCAGAGAGACCGGTTGGTGATTAACAAATGTCAGTAGACTTTGGAATCTGGGGAGCCGAGTCAGATGGCATTGTCCTCTGTGCTCAGAGGAAGGTCTCCCAGGTGGCCGGGTCATGCTGGCATGCTTTTCCTCTCTTTCTCCCCTCTTTCCTCACCCCTCCTCTCTGGCACTTCAAGCTCAAGGCTGCAGATTTTTTTCTTTGCTCTGAAAAGGAAGTCCAGGCATGCTTTGCATTGTTAAACCCCTTGAGCAGCTTAAACACAATTCCTCAAATGCAATTTTTTTCTCTTCCTGATTGTTAAAGAAATGGTGTGGTGTCACTCCAAACATCCGACCCTCTCGATTATTTGGGTACAGTCATTTTATAAATCCATTTTATAAGTCTCCAATAAATGAAAGGGCTAAGTCGGGATGGCTGGCAAGTGCAAGGTGGTTTTGCTGAGCTTTGCAGGCCGTACCGAGGCCGCCAGGCTGAAGGACTTGGGTACAGTACATTGGGCAGATAGATTTATGTCAGCAGCTCTCCAGTCACTGTCTGGGTTGTCTCAGGCCCCATCACAAAGTACCCCCTTTTCCCAATTGTAGTGCACTACTTTTGACCAGGGCCCATATGGGATAAGTTGCCATTTGGGACACAGCCGAGCTGTGAGGAGGATCTGATCCATGGGTCCATGTTGTGCAGTGAGAGCACTGGCTGAACACCTAAGCACACGTAGCTGGCTGGCTCCTAAAATGGCTGCCCTTGAAGCTCAAAGGATCTGCCGCACAGCTCGTTGCCTGACTGTCAAAGCCCTGATAGAGTAGATGAAAGCATTACAAATACCATCCATTAACTTGGTGTGGCTGTCATGGAGTCACTAAGCTGACACCAAGAGAAATAGCAGTAGTAGTAATTTTAGGTTGAGGTAGTAATTTTAGGTTGTTTTCTCCTTTCATTTTTTTTTTTTTTTTTTTTTTACCTCAAAGGATTCTTCTTGATATCCATGTCAAGGAACCTGGCTTTAGAATGCAACTTTGTTCTGTGTTCTGAGTTCTGACAAGAGAGCTGCCAACAGATCAGGGATGGGCCTTTCATGGCGCAGTAACCTGACCCTGGACAACAATAAGGCTGTCTTCTCAGGGACACACTGGCAGGCAGCGAGGGTTGTTCCAGTGGAGGTAGACTGGTTACTGAACGTCAACTGTTATGGTTTAAGTCCAGAGAACTGCAGCAACAACAAAAAAAAACGACCTGTGATAGGGGTAATAGCAAAACAAATGGACATACGACTCTTCCCTTTCTACCAGAGCTCCGTTGGTTTGGCATAGTTGTGGAGGTCTCATTTCTTTGTATTTTTTTTTTTAGCTCTGCAACAGGTTGTTAGCCATGTTTAATCCTTTTTTTTAACCTTTGTATGGTGAACATGTACAGGACCAGGCAAAGGGAGAGAATGTGCTCAATTCACATTTCCATTTAGAGGACACCATTTTGTCCAGAGGTCTGTTGGTTAGCCATAGGTGAGGAAGGCTGATGTCATGTGGCTTTCGAGCTCTGCAACAGGTTGTTTTTTTAGCAAATTATACCTTCTGTATAGTGAAAATGGTAGGCTACATTTAGAGGACACCATTTTGTCACAGGTGCAGGAGCTTTAAATAATCAGGAAATACTGGGCATTATTAAACAAAAAAAAAGTTTTTTTGAATTCACCTGTTTTTAACCAGGTAAACTAGTTGAGAACAACTTCTCATTTACAACTGCGACCTGGCCAAGATAAAGCAAAGCAGTGCGACACAAACAACAACACAAGAGTTACACATGGAATAAACAAGCGTACAGTCAATAACACAATAGGGAAAAAAAGAAAGTCTATATACAGTGTGTGCAAATGGCGTGAGGAGGTAAGGCAATAAATAGGCCATAGTAGCGAAATAATTACAGTTTAGCAAGTTTAGCAAATTAACACTGGAGTGATGAATGAGCAGATTATGTGCAAGTAGAAATATTGGTGTGCAAAAGAGCAGTAAAGTAAATAAAAACAATATGGGGATGAGGTAGTTAGATTGGGTGGGCTATTTACAGATGGGCTATGTACACCTGCAGCAATCGGTTAGCTGCTCATGGTGAAAGTGCAAATGCTTCTCCTAGGAAGGGAATGCTGTTGGATGGCTCTGTAAGACGGGAACACGAGTCAAATAACAGCATTTCTACAATGTAACAGTTTGTAAGCTCTCTACTTTCTATTTATCTGAACAGGAACTGTCTGGCACTGATTTTATAGGCCATTGCCATAAGGGCTGGTCAAATTTTATAGACATCTTACCAATAAATGACCCCCAGAATGTTATGTTGTGATTTTTCAATGGGCTACACTGTGCTAGTAGTGTGAAGCATTAATCCTCTTTGAATACATGGCAATATTAATGTCCTTGGCCTAGACAAATGCACAGCACAGATGACCTCTGGCAAATGGATGGAAAATGTATTAAATATTGCTTCTGCTATCTGCAGATTTAGGCCTAGTGTTTTAGTTAAGCTTAAAGAAAATGTTAAATCCAATAAAATAATATTTAAAAAAAGAGTGTACATCGCATCATGACCAGTTTAATTGCTATAACGAGTTACATTTCAATGTAATGCCATGTGTCTCTCGTACAAAGGGTGGACAAGAGGAGAAAACCATTTGATGAAAAAACTGTCATAACTGCCACATAAACAGCCATTTTATGTCCCAGTCACTTTTCACTCTGTCATTTTTATTAATGCATTGAAATATGTTTTTTTTCCCTCTTTAAATAACACTGAATATAAACTCCTATTATTGGTCTTTTTTATGCTCTAAGAACTGGCCTGTTTTATTTTACATACTGTATTTGTTGAAACATATTTTAGAATGGAAAGGTTACCATTTGGAGTGTTTGTGGTTGCCACACAAGTTCTGGATTTATGTTTGTTTCACAACAACAATACATCTGTGGCATTGGTCTACATGAAATACTATCCATTTGAAACAAAAATATGAATGAGGTGGCTATATATCTGGTGGCTATGAGTAAGTACTGGAAGTCAGTTTGACTATCAAGCAATGCCATTGGTTAGTTAGAATGCCAAGGTCAGAGGTGACAGGTCATACCAGCTCGGAAGTGATGTTGACCTTATCATCAGTTGTGTGTTTCATCAAGGAACAGAATACACTGTAGTCACAAACCTTTCTCTCTCTCTCAGTGGATTCATTCAATCTTATTTGAGAGGGAGCTAGGGCGTGATGCAATCTGAGGGAATTGTTTGTATGTGTGATGTAGATACGGGGATGCAGTCTGATGGGTTGCATCCCAAATTGCACCTTAGTCCCTATAAAGTGCACTTCTTTTGACCAGAGCACTATGGACTCTTTTCAAAAGTAGTGCACTATATAGGGAATAGGGTTCCTTTTGGGATGCAGTTTGACGGTGCTGCACTCCAGCTGTGGCTTATCCCAAGGTAATAAAAATGGAACAAATCAACTCAGTAATCCCTCCTCAGCTCGCCATAGTTCTTGGAACCATGGAACAAAAAAAAAACAGATCTTCTTCTTAGTATGCAATGCAGTAATGTCAGAGCTGAAGAATCCAGCCTTTTCTCAATCTCTCTGTTACATTTCTATCACCGGGTTTTAGCCTACACCGGTGCACGGCCTAAAGATTCAGACTTTTGTGTTTCCACCCCTGAGGCCTAAATGTGACATGTTATTGTCTGAGATTGAGGCCTCACCCATTCTCTTTTGTCTTTTTCTTACCAGTTTTCCCTGATTTTCCAGGGAGTCCTCAGCGATGGAGGTGCTACAGTGCGATGGCTGTGACTTCCGTGCTGAGTCGTACGACGACCTCAAGACCCACATCCAGGATGTACACACGGCCTTCCTGCAGCCCACTGATGTTGGAGAGGGGGATGGGAGTCCCTGCCAGTCCAGGGCAGACTCTCTGAACTCCCCCAACCAGACAGAGGGGGAGGAAGAAGAGCAGGATACATCTCCACAAACTGAAACGGGTAAGGGAACTGCATCAACGGTGATGTTTACGGACAAATGATTAAGGTTATGATTATTATGCTAAAGATAAATGTTTGTTATTATTTTTTATGATATTAATATAATATGTATGTATAGGCATAGGTTTTATTCTTTGCATACAGTGCCTTCAGAAAGCATTCTTACCCCTTGACTTATTCAATTTTTTTTAAATGGATGAATTAGATGGATTTTCTCACCCATCTACACACAACACATGTCAATGTGAAAATGACAAAGTGAAAACATATTTTTTAGACATTTTGGCAAATTTATTGAAAATGAAATACAGAAATATCTAATCTGTACCAGTCCAAAGTTTGGACACACCTACTCATTCCAGGTTTTTCTTTATTTTTACATTGTAGATTAATAGTGAAGACATCAAAACTATGAAATAAAACATATGGAATCATGTAGTAACCAAAAAAATGTTAAACTAATTCTTCAATGTAGCCACCCTTTACCTTGTGGACAGCTTTGCACACTCTTGGCATTCACTCAACCAGCTTCATGAGGTAGCCACCTGGAATGCATTTCAATTAACAGGAGTGCCTTGTTTAAAGTTAATTTGTGGAAGTTCTTTCCTTCTTAATGTGTTTGAGCCAATCAGTTATGTTGTGACAAGGTAGGGGTGGTATACAGAAGATAGCCCTATTTGGGAAAAGACCAATTCCATATAATGGCAAGAACAGCTCAAATAAGCAAAGTGAAACGATAGTCCATCATTACTTTAAGACATGAAGGTCCGTCAACCATCAAGTGCTATGACGAAACTGGCTCATGAGGACTGCCACAGGAAAGGAAGACCCAGAGTTACCTCTGCTGCAGTTCATTACAGTTCATTATCTGCACCTCAGATAGCAGCCAAAATAAATGCTTCACAGGGTCAAGTAACAGACACATCTCAACATCAACTGTTCAGAGGAGACTGCGTGAATCAGGTCTTCGTGGTTGAATTGCTGCAAAGAAACAACTACTAAAGGACACCAATAAGAGGAAGAGACTTGATTGGGCCAAGAAACATGAGCAATGGGCATTAGACCGGTGGAAATGTGTCCTTTTGTTTGATGAGTCCAAAGATTTTTTGGTTCCAACCGCCCTGTCTTTGTGAGATGCAGAGTAGGTGAACGGATGATCTCCGCATGTGTGGTTCCCACCCTAAAGCATGGGGGAGGAGATGTGGGGGTGCTTTGCTGGTGACACTGTCTGTGATTTATTTAGAAATCAAGGCACACTTAACCAACATGGCTACCACCGCATTCTGCAGGGACACTCCATCCCATCTGGTTTGTGCTTCGTAGGACTATGATTTCGACAGGTCAATGACCTAACACACCTCCAGGTTGTTTAAGGGCTATTTGATCAAGGAGGGTGATGGGGTGCTGCATGAGATGACCTGGCTTCCACAATCACCTGACCTCAAACCAAATGAGATGGTTTGGGATGAGTTGAACTGCAGACTGAAGGAAAAGCAGCGAACAAGCATATGTGAAAACTCCTTCAAGACTGTTGGAAAAGCATTCCTCATGAAGCTGGTTGAGATAATGCCTAGAGTGTGCAAAGCTGTCATCAAGGCAAAAGGCTGCTACTTTGAAGAATCTAAAATATAATTTGATTTGTTTCACACATTTTTGGTTACTACATGATTCCATATGTGTTATTTCATAGTTTTGATGTGTTAACTATTATTCTGCAATGTGTAAAAATAAAGAAAAATACTTGAATTAGTAGGTGTGTCCAAACCTTTGACTAGTACTGTAAGTTTTCACACCCCTGAGTCAATAATTAGTAGTTTTTCAAGATAAAAAAAGAAACAGAAAGGCGCTAGGCACAGGCAAATCCTAGAGTAAAATCTGGTTCAGTCTGCTTTCCACCAAACACAGGGAGATTAATTCACATTTTAGCAGGAAAATAACCTTAAACACAAGACGAATCAACAATGGAGTTGCTTACCGAGAAGACAGTTACATTTACATTTACATTTAAGTCATTTAGCAGACGCTCTTATCCAGAGCGACTTACAAATTGGTGCATTCACCTTATGACATTCAGTGGAACAACCACTTTACAATAGTGCATCTAAATATTTTAAGGGGGGTGAGAAGGATTACTTTATCCTATCCTAGGTATTCCTTAAAGAGGTGGGGTTTCAGGTGTCTCCGGAAGGTGGTGATTGACTCCGCTGTCCTGGCGTCGTGAGGGAGTTTGTTCCACCATTGGGGAGCCAGAGCAGCGAACAGTTTTGACTGGGCTGAGCGGGAACTGTACTTCCTCAGTGGTAGGGAGGCGAGCAGGCCAGAGGTGGATGAACGCAGTGCCCTTATTTGGGTGTAGGGCCTGATCAGAGCCTGGAGGTACTGAGGTGTCGTTCCCCTCACAGCTCCGTAGGCAAGCACCATGGTCTTGTAGCGGATGCGAGCTTCAACTGGAAGCCAGTGGAGAGAGCGGAGGAGCGGGGTGACAGTTAATGTTCCTGAGTGTCCGAGTCACAGTTTGGAATTAAATCTACCTCAAAATCTATGGCAAGACCTGAAAATGGTTGTCTAGCATTAATCAACAACCAATTTGACAAAGCTTGAAGAATTTTGAAAATAATAATGTGCAAATGTTGTACAATTCAGGTGTGAAAGCTCTTAGATACATACCCAGAAAGACTCACAGCTGTAATCTATGCCAAAGGTGCTTCAACAAATTATGAATTCTTATGTAAATGAGATATTTCTGTAAAATAATTCCAAAAACATGTTTTTACTTTGTCATTATGGGGTATTGTGTGTAGATGGAGGAGGGAAAAAATCTATTTAATCCATTTTGATTGAATTCAGGCTGTAACACAACTAAATATGGAGTAAGTCTAGGGGTATGAGTACATTCTACTATTTACAGTATATTAACATTGATATTGCTATTTAAGGAAAGACAGTTTTATCATCTCTTTTTTTCCTTTCTTTTCCATTGGCCACCCCTTTGAAACAGACTTTTCAAGTTCAAACCAAATGCCATACAGCAAGTCAGCAAACCATCCCAACAAAACTGCAAACCAGTTATTCCAGTGCAAAATCTGTGTTCGTTACTTCAGATCAAAATCTCTGTTGTCTGAACACACCAAGAAGGTACATGGAACCTCACTAAGTGGCGGGAACTCACCTGCCTCCCATACGTCCAAACAGTCCAACTATAACATCGTTATTCATGACAGTCTTGGGAAAGTGTTCTCCTGCCAGTATTGTACATACAAGTCCCCACGCAAAGCCAGGATCCTGAAGCACCAGAAGATGTATCATAAAGGAAATCTGGACCCCCCAGAATCTCTGTCTGAGGCTGTTGATGACCCTGAGTCATTGTCGTCCGAGGAGCCCAGTGAGGAACTATCAGAAGATGTGGTAGAGCGTGGTATCCTAGAGTCCATGGTTAAACCTCTGGGGAAGTCGAGGGGAAACCAAGCACTTCGAAGAGAGTGGTGTGACAACATGATGAAAAAGCACCGCAACATGGTGAAAATGATCTCAACCATCCAGCCGGGTGGAGAAGGAGAAGGAAGCGCAGGCTCTTCTAAATCTGATTCCCCTTCCTCCCCCAGAAGCCCCCCTAACTCCAAAATGGTTTTCAAAGACCTGAGTGGTAATGAAGGCTCCTCTATAGTCAACTCCTCAGTTTTCAAGCTCAACAAGCCTGCCTCTGGGATATCACCCTATCAGTATTCACAGATTCAATCGGTAGCGCCCAACAGCACGGGATCCTCCATTTTGTCTGACAGGTCCACCTTCGTCATGTCTGATGTTTCCAACTCTGCCATGGAGATGGATTTGAGCATGCTTGACGACTCCAGGAGCACCTCTGAGGAAGATGACGAGGAGCTGGGTGATGAGGATGATCCCAATTACACCGACCCCTTGTCAACTGGGGATTCTGCCAAGCAGCTTCTGTCCGAAGAGGATAACAAGATGCTGGAGACTAAAGGGATACCATTCAGAAGGTACATGAATAGGTTCCAGTGTCCTTTCTGCTCTTTCCTCACCATGCATCGCAGAAGCATCTCCCGTCACATTGAGAACATACACCTATCTGGGAAGACGACGGTATACAAGTGTGATGAGTGCCCCTTTATCTGCACCAGCCCTCTCAAGTTAGGCACGCACAAGCAAAGTCACTCCTCAGACTGGGACACCATGGACCTGACCAGTGAAAGCCCAGGTCCTCAGAATAACGAGACACCAGAATCAGTGAACGGAGGAAACGTTGCTGCTTCCAAAGTCAATGGGAAAAAGCTAAGTAATGTGGGCAATGATCTAAACCAGCAAAATCCTCACCGCTGTACACTCTGTAGCTTCTCGACAACCACGCTGAAAGGGCTGCGAGTTCACCAGCAACACAAGCACTCCTACTGTGACGACATGCAAGCTGCCAGCTTGGAGGGCTCTACAAATGAGCAACAGGACTCGGAATTGGAAACATTCTCCAGTTCTCCGAGCCAGGTACAAAAAACACAGACTTCAATTCTAGGACTTGGATCCAAAAAGCACTTAACTGGGAAAACTGCAAGGAAGTCCATCAATGATCTACCTTTGGATCTGTCCCCAGTCAAGAAGAGAACTAGGATTGATGAAATTGCCAACAACCTTCAGAGCAAGATCAGTCAGCAACAGGAGGATCTAGTGATTAATCTGGAAGAAATTGATGATGAAGAGGAAGGAGAGCTCAACATGAATGAAGATGCAGGCAGAGACAAGGAGGAGAACAACGGTGAGAGTAAAAATCATGGCTACGTTTACAACAAGCTTTACGAAGGCCGGGTGGGTAAAAGAAAAAGAACCCTCACGTCAAAGCTAAGAAACATTCCTATTGCAATGACACTCTCTGATGATGAGGACAAGGAGTCTGTTGATCTTAAATCGGATCTCCAAGACCAGAGCAGCCAAGACAGCCGGGACACCTCTTTCCAGGAGAACCTTGACTATACAGAGGACTCAGGGATGGCACGATTCTATTGCAAGCACTGTGACTACCATAACAAGTCAGCCCGCAGTGTGAGCACCCACTACCAGAGAATGCACCCCTACATTAAGTTTAGCTTTAGATACATTCTCGACCCTGAGGACCAAAGTGCCGTATTTCGTTGTCTGGAGTGCTTCATCGAATACACCAACTTCAACAACCTTCATGAGCATTACATGGATCACCACCCAGAAGCCAGCAATGTGCTGAACTTCAACCAGCCAGATTTGGTGTACATGTGTCGCTTTTGTTCGTACACAAGTCCAAACGTCAGAAGCTTGATGCCCCATTACCAAAGAATGCACCCTGAGGTGAAAATAAACAACGCTATGATCTTCTCGAGTTATGTGGTGGAACAGCAGCACAAGGGAGCAGAATCTCAAACGCTTAGAGAAATTTTAAATTCCGGTCCCAAGAGTTTCACATGTAGCTCCACCACTTCCACACCCAAGTCCTCGTCCAGTCCTGTGCTCAAAAGTGTTGGAAAGACACAAGATTCAAGCTCTGAGACAGAGGCCCTGAAAGAGGTTGGTAATGTTGTGGTCTATGACTGTGACTTATGCTCCTTTGCTAGCCCTAACATGCACTCTGTATTGGTTCACTATCAGAAAAAGCACCCAGAGCAAAAGGCCTCATATTTCCGCATTCAGAAAACCATGAGAGTTATCACAATCGATAGGCCACAGTCAGCAGGCAACTCTTCTTACAACATCAATATACCAACCCCTGCTAAGTCGCCAAGCGCCGCCATGCCATTTGGTACAGATGAGGAGATATTCTACTGTAAACATTGTGTGTACAGCAACCGCTCTGTAGTGGGAGTTCTTGTCCATTATCAAAAGAGACATCCAGAAATAAAGGTGACTGCGAAATACATCAAGCACGCCGCTCCCACCTCTGGGTTGATGAAACTAATGGATGAGCTTCAGATTGCACCCCCAAAGCAGTTTCTCAAACAGTTCAACAACAATGGATTTGATGGGTCCAGCAATTCTCACGCTAGAGTTGTTACAGAGAAAGGAGAAGCAGAGATGCTTTTCTTCTGTCAGCACTGTGACTACGGGAACCGCACTGTAAAAGGAGTGCTTATTCACTACCAGAAGAAGCACAGGGAAGCAAAGTCCAATGCTGACCTTGTACGCCGGCACACTGCAGTGGTCCGCAGTCAAAGAGAGCGAGCGCAGATGGGCCAGTCAGGCACTGCCGCCTCTGCCATAGCCCCTGCTGCTCCCACCGAGACGGAGGCATCCTCTGGATGTCTTCGCTCACTGAAGTGCAGGCACTGCTCTTATACATCTCCATACGTTTACGCATTGAAGAAGCACCTGAAGAAGGATCATCCTACTGTGAAAGCCACAGCCATGACCATTTTACACTGGGCGTACCAAGATGGCATCCTGGAGGCTGGTTATCACTGTGAGTGGTGCATCTACTCCCATGCGGAACCCAACGGGCTGCTAATGCATTACCAAAGACGCCACCCAGAGCACAATGTTGACTACACGTACATGGCAAGCAAGCTGTGGGCCGGGCCTGATACCACCACCTCCCAGCCAGGGGGGAACGCTGGGGACAGTAAGCACTACCAATGCAGAGATTGTGCTTTTGAGGCGTGCTCCATCTGGGATATTACCAACCACTACCAAGCTGTCCACCCCTGGGCTGTCAAAGGGGATGAGTCTGTACTATTGGACATAATCAAAGGTCCAAGATCCCAAGAGAAAGTCCACCCCTCAATGGCTAAAGGACCACCTTTCACTTTTCTTCCAACTGCTCACGATGAAGGACCATTGGATATCCCTACCTCGCCTCAAGAGCACCAACACCACCAATACCATCCCAGGCTCTCCCACACAAGCAACTCGATCTCCAACAACCCCTACCAGTGCACTGTATGTCTGTCTGAGTATAACAGCCTACATGGACTTCTGACACACTATGGCAAAAAACACCCAGGCATGAAAGTCAAGGCGGCTGACTTCGCACAAGAAGCTGATATAAATCCAAGTTCAGTTTACAAGTGCCGACACTGTCCATATGTGAATTCACGCATCCATGGAGTTCTTACTCATTACCAGAAGAGGCATCCGTTGGTGAAAGTCACCGCTGAGGACTTTGCGGATGACATCGAGCAGGTTAAAGATATAACTGAAGTGGATGACAAGTGCAAGACCCAAAGACAGGGTTATGGAGCATACAGATGCAAAATGTGTCCGTACACTCATGGAACATTGGAGAAACTGAAAATTCACTATGAGAAATATCACAATCAACCTGCTTCAGATATGTTCAAGCCTTCCCTCGTGCCATATTCCACTGTGAAGGATGAGGTGGTCGCTGAATGCAGTGCCACAAGTGTATCATCAGAGGTACAAGAGGTTAGCGAATTCAAACTTGCTCTCACCCAGTTCCCTATCAACAAAGGAGAGACCCATGCTGTGTTTAGGTGTCAGCTCTGCAAGTACTTCTGCTCAACCCGGAAAGGCATAGCTCGACACTACCGCATCAAACACAACAACGTCAGAGCTCAACCGGAAGGCAAGAACAACGTCTTCAAGTGTGCTCTCTGTTCATACACCAATCCCATTCGCAAAGGCCTGGCGGCACATTACCAGAAACGTCATGACATTGATGCCTATTACACACATTGCCTGGCAGCCTCCAAGACTTTGACGGAGAAGCCCAGTAAAGTGGTGGTGCCCATGGCATCGGAGGCTGAAGGGTCGGAGCTGAGCGAGGAGCTACGATTGGCCGTGGAGAGGAGGGAGTGTTCGCTCTGTGCATTCCAGGCCTTCAGCAGGAAGAGCATAGTTTCACACTACATCAAACGCCATCCAGGAGTCTTCCCCAAGCGGCAACACACCAGCAAGCTTGGACGCTACTTCACTGTGCTCTATGCCAAAGAACCAGAACATGTTGAAGAGGTAATAGAAGTGGTGGAGGTTGAACCGAAGCCCGAGCCAGAGGGAGAGGTTGCCGAGTGGCTACCTTTCAAGTGTTTAAAATGCTTCCAGCGATTCAGCACAGTGAAAATTCTCTCCATGCACTACAACGACCATCACAGTGGCAAGGACCACAAACAGGACTTTGTCATCCACCCCAGCCTCACGGAAGATGGGACGGAGACAGAGCTCTATCAGTGTTCCCACTGCGAGTTGAAGTTCCTGGGCCTTCCTCTCCTCAGCACTCACCTGATGAACCATAACGAGGAGTTCCAGAAGAGGGCGATGCGGCAAGAGAGGAGGAAACAGCTCCTTTGCAAGCAGAAGTCATCCGAGCCACTGGAGACAAAGCCTGAGAAAGTGAGTAGAAGAGTTTACAAAAGGATGGTGATTTATCATCTCAGTAAAATACTAGATGTGGCCATTGTTTTGGACTAGAATGAGAACGAAAATGAGACTGTGAATAATAACTAACAGTATATGAAGCATTTCCACTGTATTGGACTAACATAGAAATGTTACACATAGTATTGATGATTAAAGTTTTATCGTTAGAAATGAAATCAGTTATAGAGAATAGCAGTGGAATGAGTGTAAGGCTGTTAGATTTACCACCTTTTTTTCCCTTTTTTCTTTTCTTTTAGCTGGTGAATAATGCTGACAAAGCACCGATCGGCTACAGGTGTAACTTCTGTGTGGAGGTCCACCCTACTCTCAGAGCCATCTGTAACCACCTGAGGAAACATGTCCAGTACGGGGAGGTCAAAGAGGGCCATGTCAAGGTAAGATCAAATAGCCAAGAGTTTGGTAACACACGGGGGTCATGCATGCTCTTACAATGCATTATAACCACATCATAATGCATTATACCTTCAGGATTTAACCGGTTAAGCGTAAACTCCGCAATTCTGGGGACTTACGTTATTATTTCATTGAATTGAGTTTGCCTCAGAAGACCCTGGGGTATCAGGTTACATATCCACAGCCACTGGAAGCTGGAACCTTATTGAGAGGTCTCTGAATAACGGAACATATTCACTGTTGCTACCTAAGGGTATGTTTAACAGAGAATATTACATGTAACCATACTTTATAAGTTATATATCATCAATGATACTATTCAGGCCTATGGCTAAGTCATCAAGAGCTGTTTCAATTCAACCCAGGTTTCCACAGAAAATAGACAACACAAATAAGGTTTTGGCTTCAAGTTAATTATGAATATGTTGGATTAATTGAAAAAATGGGACTAAAAAAAAACAACTTTATTTGAAGTGCATTTAGAGTTTGATTGGATTAGAGTTAGTCCTTTTCTTTATCTTTGAGGTTTGGTTGAGATGAAGATGTGAATCCAACACATCAATTATTAAGTTGTAGACAAACTGGATGTTGAATTGTGTTTGGTTGTCTGTTTGGTTGTCTGTCCAACCAAATATCAACATTTGAAGGAGATTGGATAGTTCTGCTTGGATAGTTCCATCTGTGCCACTGACTTATTCTGGCTTGTTTTCCAGTTTGTCAACAAATGAATAGTTTATTTGTGTGATTTCTATCCCCATCTCAAACAAAAATCTAAGTTAAAGAATAGGTCTGTGGAGATCTTTACAATTGCTATAATAATCTGTGCAGAATCTCGAACAGCATTGATCACTTGCGCTATATACTTTAAATGTATTCTCATCTGCAATCCATGTCATTTGGTTGTGCTATTAGATGAAGCACGGGGATAACACATTCATCTGTT
This sequence comes from Oncorhynchus gorbuscha, assembly GCF_021184085.1. Lineage (NCBI taxonomy): Eukaryota > Metazoa > Chordata > Actinopteri > Salmoniformes > Salmonidae > Oncorhynchus > Oncorhynchus gorbuscha. Next base: position 36,053,759 of record NC_060183.1, on the reverse strand, counting down.
GTATAAATAAACAACATATCTGACATTGTATTCTCATTTGAACTTTTAAATAGTTTGTGTGACTACTAAACCAAAAATCAGACATTGTTTTTCCATTGGAATGTGGATGTGGTTTTAGATGGTTAAAGGCATAGTGATAACATATTGGAAGTGATAAACATTTTTGACTGTCTTTTTGAGTGGGTGAGTATAGGTTGTAATCTCATTGATCAACATCTCAACCAAATATTACCCAATTATCCACATTGAAATGATGTTGTGTGCCCAGTCGGATCGTTCTACAACAAACACAAATGGTTTTATATCAAGTTTAAAAAACAAAACAAAAAAAAATATTTGTAGATGTGAAACAAAACCTTTGTGTTCTTCACAGATGGACAACTTTTAGAGGAGATTAAAGCGGAGATCGTAAAACATTTGTGAGTTTCTAAAATCTTATAGGATGTCATTTGTAAAGTTGATTGTAAATATATGTAGAATTCCCCTACAACTTCTCTCTAAATTCCAATGTGTCCCCCAACTCTTTAGTTCAGAGTCCGACTTGACCTTTGACTCTCAGCCCTAAGAGACCCCACACTGCCGAAATCTGTTTTTACGGATGGCAGGGTTCTGTTTCCAGTTTTTTTTTTATTGCAACGGAGACCCCTGGGTAGACAGTCTGTCAACTTCCCCTGGAGAAAACAAGCGAGGTAGTCCCTCCTGACCGTTGCAGGCAGGCAAGGGGAAAAGAGGCCATAACATTGAGGGCAGCGGGTATCCGTTTCAACATTAGTATTCCGATGAGGTCGCCAGGGACTTGGCAAAGGGACGGCAGGCCTGAGGATTTAACGCCTCACCCAAGACAGAAGCCAAATGAAGGCCTTGTTGGTTTTGCAGACCAGGGCCAGGCCAGTCCAGGCAGTTGTACACTGAATACAGAAGATGGCCTGTCTGAAGTCCTTTTCAGAATACTCTGAAATCTCAGGATAAAAAATAACGTGGAGTAAAAAAAATAATAATAATGGCAATAGGAAAAAGAATAACTCACAATCTACAACAATCCTTTGTGGATTATTATACATGTAATGCTTAATAAGTGTCAACAAACAACAAATATATAAAGACAACAGAATTCCATTACTCAACCATATGAAAGCATGCGGGTGGTATCACCTCACCACCCAGGGCTTTTACTTGAGACATGTAGTTAATTGCACTAACGAGGAACAACGGGTACATATTGAAGGTGATCATGCTCATCCCCAGAATCTGTTTATGTGTCTATTTTTCAAAGGATAAAGCTAAAAACATGAACAACTTCATAGTTAAGAACACTTTAACAATATAGAAGAAAATGTAACCTATTCTACAAGAACCAATATCACTCTCTAAAAACACAACCTGGATAAGGAAAGGCGTCGAAACCATCATTTTACTTTGGTAACTTGAAATATTTTCCGTATTTCCGTTCCAGAGTTTCAAAAGTAATTTTGGACTGACCAACGTAGATCATTTCAAATACATATCACAAAAGTTACATATCACAATCAATTTCGATTTGAAATATTTTGATCATCAGAGCAACCCATGAGGGAATCTTATTTGAGTCAGAAAGGGATGTTCATATGATAGATAAGATGTACAAAACCTTGCAGAGAGCCTATCCAACTGACAATCTCTTAGTAAAATTTGACTTAAAAAGAACTGATGTTGGCACAAGATGGAGGGAAAGCTGAAGCATAACTAATGAAATTACAGTTAATAAAAATGTACGCTTAATCCAGTATAAACTAACGTATAGAATTTATTATACAAAAGACTAAATTTACACATTCTACAGTACAACGGCAGAGTCATATCTTAAGTCTAGAACTAACAATGATTCAATAATCTATGCTTTCTGGGAATGCTGTAAAGTCCAAAAGTTATGCACACTTACTTTTAATCCGTCTGTCTGCATATTTCAGAACACGGAATATGGGGGTGTAGTTAGATACCCGATGGGCTGGACGATTCCCTTCTCATCTTGAAAAAACGTAATCTGCCATCATTAACACAATGGAAAAATTGAATGATTTATTATTGAAATATAGCGTGGGCGATTGAGAAAAAAACGAATTGGCATAATTTAAGTCCATGTGGCAAACAATGCAGGCACTAAGGATAGGGGTGTTTGTAAATTGTTGTTCGTATGTTTATTTTACACCCCCCCCCAAAAAAAAAAAAAGAGAGCGAGAGAAGCCATCTTCATACCAAAAACGCTGTAAATTTGCCCCCAACTAAAGTGAAAAACTCACGAGAAGCGGGTGAGCGGAGCAAGCAGAGTGAGGACTGGACAGGCAGAGCAGTGACTGTATGCAGGGCCGGATTAAGAAATCATAGGCCCTAAGGATTTGAGTTCAAAATAGTTCAAAAGTAAGAAAAATATTAGCTAAATTAAAAAGGAGTTATTTACATAAGTATTTAGACCCTTTGCTATGAGACCCAAAATTGAGCTCAGGTGTATCCTGTTTCCATTGATCATCCTTGAGATGTTTCTACAACCTGATTGGAGTCCACCTGTGGTAAATTCAATTAATTGGACATGATTTAGAAAGGCACACACCCGTCTATATCTGTCGCTCTGTCCCTGAACAAGGCAGTTAACCAACTGTTCCTAGGCCGTCATTGAAAATAAGAATTTGTTCTTAACTGACTTGCCCAGTTAAATAAAGGTCAGTTAAAATATAAGGTCCCACAGTTGACAATGCATGTCAGAGCAAAAACTAAGCCTGGAATTTTCCGTAGAGCTCCATGACAGGATTGTGTTGAGACACAGATCTGGGGAAGGGTACCACATAATTTCTGCAGTATTGAAGGTCCCCAAGAACTCAGTGGCCTTCATCATTCTTAAATACAAGGAGTTTGAAACCACCAAGTCACTTCCTAGAGCTGGCCGCCCAGCCAAGCTGAGCAATCGGGGGAGAAGGGCCATGGTCAGGGAGGTGATCAAGAACCTGATGGTCACTCTGACCGAGCTCCAGAGTTATTCTGTGGAGATGGGAGAACCTTCCAGAAGGACAACCATCTCTGCAACACTCCACCAATCAGGCCTTTATGGTAGAGTGGCCAGAAGGAAGCCACTCTTCAGTAAAAGGCACATGACAGCCCGCTTGGAATTTGCCAAAAGGCACCTAAAAGACTCTCAGACCATGAGAAACAAGATTCTCTGGTCTGATGAAACCAAGACTCAACTTCTTTGGCCTGAATGCCAAGCATCACATCTGGAGGGAACTGGCACCATCCCTACGGTGAAGCATGGTGGTGGCATCATCATGCTGTGGGGATGGTTTTCAGCGGCAGGGACAGGGATACTAGTCAGGTCATTTTTTACTTGGATTAAATGTCAGGAATTGTGATAAACAGAGTTTAAATGTATTTGGCTAAGGTGTATGTAAACTTCCGACTTCAACCGTATGTATTGCAGGCTATAGTAGGCTTCTAAATAAACTTTCCAGTGACACACTGACTTACCGGTTATGGCCGATGCACTCGTCATGGCAATATCCTATCTGAAGATAAGCTACTTTGATTTAAAAAATGGCGAGGGTCGCTTAAAGTTTGGAGTTGTTGAGAATTAATTGTTATATTGCTTCTACAGAAAGATTAGTCTTCTCTTTTCAACAGTAGGCATTTGCATTCCGATTTGTACATTCTCCCCAAAATTGTATTTTGAAGTTTGCTTTAGGCAAAATTACAGCTGCAACTAACTATAGAAATATAATCCAGAGATGGCAGTTCACAGTCAAGGCAGGACTGGGATCCATTATTCTAAAAAAAAGGTTCTAAAACCCTTCTATGGATTATGCTACATGTCTATGGCCACAAAGCAACAAGCTGTTCTATATTTGGCAAGCGTGCTGCCTAGGGCTGTGGCGGTAATTACATTTTGCCAGACGGTTATTGTCATGCAAAAGTGTGCCGGTCTCACTGTAATTGACCGTTAATTAACATAAACACATTTAGCGTCTCCTTGCATACAAGCCACTGATGCGTACCTTTGGAACATCTACGTTAAAAAAAATTAAAAAGTAGAATAAATCAGTTTAATACACACCATCACAATAAATCCATTTTTTATTTTAGCAGGTCCAAAGAAACATTATGATAGGAAGACATTTTGTTTCAGAAGAACAAAATATGGGATGGCCTACTGTATGTTATCTGGCTATGCGTCATGCCATTGGCTGTATATCACAGATCCCTCCGGAACTTTCATTACGCACACCTGTCCCCTATTCCCACTGATTAGTACTTGTATAAGTGTGCCCTTTGGTTTCCATTTGGCTGTCCATTATTGTTACTATGTCTGTTGGTGTGTGTGAGTACCTGTGCTGTGTGTTTAGGCTTTCCTGCCATTGTGGATTGCGCAGATGATTACTGGTCTCGTCCCAGGTGTTAATCATTGTGCACGTGTGTTATTTATTTGAGGTACTCCTCGCTCTTTTGTTTTGGGTTTCTACCCTGTGTTTTACTAGGTGTTTGCTTGGTCTTTGTGCCCATGCCTTTACACGGCACACCGTAATTTGGGCGTAATTTTTATTTTTAATTGCGCATTCCTGCGCCTTTCTCCCAAATCTCTTCATACCAACATGACACTGTAGGATTGTTCATTCTTTTTTTATTTTTTTATTTCACCATTATTTAACCAGGTAGGCTAGTTGAGAACATGTTCTCATCTGCAACTGCGACCTGGCCAAGATAAAGCAAAGCAGCTCGACACATACAACAACACAGAGTTACACATGGAGTAAGCAAACATACAGTCAATAATACAGTTGAAAAAGTCTATATACAGTATGTGCAAATGATGTAGGATAAGGGAGGTAAGGCAATAAATAGGCCATGGTGGCGACGTAATTATAATTTAGCAATTAAACACTGGAATGGTAGATGTGCAGAAGATGAATGTGCAAGTAGAGATACTGGGGTGCATAGGAGCAAGATAAATAAATAAATACAGTATGAGGATGAGGTAGTTGGATGGACTATTTACAGATGGGCTATGTACAGGTGCAGTGATCTGTGAGCTGCTCTGACAGCTGGTGCTTAAAGCTCGTGAGGGAGATATGAGTCTCCAGCTTCAGTGATTTTTTTTTCAGTTCGTTCCAGTCATTGGCAGCAGAGAACTGGAAGGAAAGCCGGCCAAAGGAAGAATTGGCTTTGGGGGTGACCAGTGAGAAATACCTGCTGGAGTGGGTGCTACGGGTGGGTGCTGCTTATGCTGAGATAAGGATAAGATCATTTAGCAGAGAAGATATGCTTATAAGTCCCATGCCATTATTTTATATTATATGATTTTATAGTAATAAGATTATAAATGATCATAGCTGAATAAAATATATGTTTCCCATCTGGAGCGAGTGAACATATGAAGTGGCTATTTTGAGCTTAAAAGTGTTAATTTGAAAAAGGTCCTATATGCTAGATTTAGAGATTTTTGCAACTTTAGTTGTCAAGGCTTGGTCGCATCGGCTTGGTCGCATCGGGGGCTTCGCTCCCGCAGGTAGTATAACTTTTTACATTTCATTATAGCACAACGGTTTGATTTGTCTAATCTTAGCAATTTCTTCTCAGCTAGCTACATAGCCGTCTTTGTATCAAAGATAATTGCGTAATTATCGTATTTCGCCGTCCTAACGTAGTCTTCACTAGCCAGCTAGCTAACGTCCACTGATTAGCTGCACTGGGAAAACTATTACACTCAACTGAACGTCTTGATCAGTGTAGTGTTAGCTAGCTACATAGCTGTCTTTGCTGTCTTCGTATCTTCGTTCCAAGATAATTGTGTTGTTTAGGTTTAGAGTGTGTAGTCTTAGAGTGATTATCTTAATTTACCGAGGTTAGCTAGCCAGCGATTTGTCGTCCTTAACGTAGGAGACTCTGCTAGCTAGCCAACAGCTAGCCAACGCTAGCCTACGTCTTCTGAATAGAACTCAACAACCCGGTCGCATTCACAGGTAGTATCACATTTTCATTTCATTACAGTACAACGGTTTGATTTATTTGATCGTAGCTAGCTACATAGCTAGCTACATAGCCGTCTTTGTATCAAAGATAATTGTGTAGTCTAGAGCGATTTCTAGGTTAGCTAGCCAGCTATTGTCGTTCTTTTAACGCAACGTAACGTAAACAGCACTACTAGCAAGCCAGCTAGCCCCCGAATAGCAGCACTGTAGAAACTATTACACTCAACGGAACGACTTGATTAGTGTAGTGTCAACAACGCACCCACTGCCAGCTAGCACCCTAATCTGGTGGTCCCAGCGCGCACGACCCACGTGGAGTTCCAGGTCTCCGGTAGCCTCTGGAATTGCCGATCTGCGGTCAACAAGGCAGAGTTCATCTCAGCCTATGCCTCCCTCCAGTCCCTCGACTTCTTGGCACTAACGGAAACATGGATCACCACAGACAACACTGCTACTCCTACTGCTCTCTCTTCGTCCGCCCACGTGTTCTCGCACACCCCGAGAGCTTCTGGTCAGCGGGGTGGTGGCACCGGGATCCTCATCTCTCCCAAGTGGTCATTCTCTCTTTCTCCCCTTACCCATCTGTCTATCGCCTCCTTTGAATTCCATGCTGTTACAGTTACCAGCCCTTTCAAGCTTAACATCCTTATCATTTATCGCCCTCCAGGTTCCCTCGGAGAGTTCATCAATGAGCTTGATGCCTTGATAAGCTCCTTTCCTGAGGACGGCTCACCTCTCACAGTTCTGGGCGACTTTAACCTCCCCATGTCTACCTTTGACTCATTCCTCTCTGCCTCCTTCTTTCCACTCCTCTCCTCTTTTGACCTCACCCTCTCACCTTCCCCCCCTACTCACAAGGCAGGCAATACGCTCGACCTCATCTTTACTAGATGCTGTTCTTCCACTAACCTCATTGCAACTCCCCTCCAAGTCTCCGACCACTACCTTGTATCCTTTTCCCTCTCGCTCTCATCCAACACCTCCCACACTGCCCCTACTCGGATGGTATCGCGCCGTCCCAACCTTCGCTCTCTCTCCCCCGCTACTCTCTCCTCTTCCATCCTATCATCTCTTCCCTCCGCTCAAACCTTCTCCAACCTATCTCCTGATTCTGCCTCCTCAACCCTCCTCTCCTCCCTCTCTGCATCCTTTGACTATCTATGTCCCCTATCCTCCAGGCCGGCTAGGGCCTCCCCTCCCGCTCCGTGGCTCGATTACTCATTGCGAGCTCACAGAACAGGGCTCCGGGCAGCCGAGCGGAAATGGAGGAAAACTCGCCTCCCTGCGGACCTGGCATCCTTTCACTCCCTCCTCTCTACATTTTCCTCCTCTGTCTCTGCTGCTAAAGCCACTTTCTACCACGCTAAATTCCAAGCATCTGCCTCTAACCCTAGGAAGCTCTTTGCCACCTTCTCCTCCCTCCTGAATCCTCCTCCCCCCCCCTCCTCCCTCTCTGCAGACGACTTCGTCAACCATTTTGAAAAGAAGGTCGACGACATCCGATCCTCGTTTGCTAAGTCAAACGACACCGCTGGTTCTGCTCACACTGCCCTACCCTGTGCTCTGACCTCTTTCTCCCCTCTCTCTCCAGATGAAATCTCGCGTCTTGTGACGGCCGGCCGCCCAACAACCTGCCCGCTTGACCGTATCCCCTCCCCTCTTCTCCAGACCATTTCCGGAGACCTTCTCCCTTACCTCACCTCGCTCATCAACTCATCACTGACCGCTGGCTACGTCCCTTCCGTCTTCAAAAGAGCGAGAGTTGCACCCCTTCTGAAAAAACCTACACTCGATCCCTCCGATGTCAACAATTACAGACCAGTATCCCTTCTTTCTTTTCTCTCCAAAACTCTTGAACGTGCCGACCTTGGCCAGCTCTCCCGCTATCTCTCTCTGAATGACCTTCTTGATCCAAATCAGTCAGGTTTCAAGACTAGTCATTCAACTGAGACTGCTCTCCTCTGTATCACGGAGGCGCTCCGCACTGCTAAAGCTAACTCTCTCTCCTCTGCTCTCATCCTTCTAGATCTATCGGCTGCCTTCGATACTGTGAACCATCAGATCCTCCTCTCCACCCTCTCCGAGTTGGGCATCTCCGGCGCGGCCCACGCTTGGATTGCGTCCTACCTGACAGGTCGCTCCTACCAGGTGGCGTGGCGAGAATCTGTCTCCTCACCACGCGCTCTCACCACTGGTGTCCCCCAGGGCTCTGTTCTAGGCCCTCTCCTATTCTCGCTATACACCAAGTCACTTGGCTCTGTCATAACCTCACATGGTCTCTCCTATCATTGCTATGCAGACGACACACAACTAATCTTCTCCTTTCCCCCTTCTGATGACCAGGTGGCGAATCGCATCTCTGCATGTCTGGCAGACATATCAGTGTGGATGACGGATCACCACCTCAAGCTGAACCTCGGCAAGACGGAGCTGCTCTTCCTCCCGGGGAAGGACTGCCCGTTCCATGATCTCGCCATCACGGTTGACAACTCCATTGTGTCCTCCTCCCAGAGCGCTAAGAACCTTGGCGTGATCCTGGACAACACCCTGTCATTCTCAACCAACATCAAGGCGGTGGCCCGTTCCTGTAGGTTCATGCTCTACAACATCCGCAGAGTACGACCCTGCCTCACACAGGAAGCGGCGCAGGTCCTAATCCAGGCACTTGTCATCTCCCGTCTGGATTACTGCAACTCGCTGTTGGCTGGGCTCCCTGCCTGTGCCATTAAACCCCTTCAACTCATCCAGAACGCCGCAGCCCGTCTGGTGTTCAACCTTCCCAAGTTCTCTCACATCACCCCGCTCCTCCGTTCTCTCCACTGGCTTCCAGTTGAAGCTCGCATCCGCTACAAGACCATGGTGCTTGCCTACGGAGCTGTGAGGGGAACGGCACCTCAGTACCTCCAGGCTCTGATCAGGCCCTACACCCAAACAAGGGCACTGCGTTCATCCACCTCTGGCCTGCTCGCCTCCCTACCACTGAGGAAGTACAGCTCCCGCTCAGCCCAGTCAAAACTGTTCGCTGCTCTGGCCCCCCAATGGTGGAACAAACTCCCTCACGACGCCAGGACAGCGGAGTCAATCATCACCTTCCGGAGAAACCTGAAACCCCACCTCTTTAAGGAATACCTAGGATAGGATAAGTATCCCCCCCCCTCCCTTTAAGATTTAGATGCACTATTGTAAAGTGACTGTTCCACTGGATGTCATAAGGTGAATGCACCAATTTGTAAGTCGCTCTGGATAAGAGCGTCTGCTAAATGACTTAAATGTAATGTAAATGAATGAAACAAACCTTATAATGTCTTAGAAATCAAAACATATATGGGCTGCATGATACAACTATAGGCTGTTGATGATTTGAGAAAGTAGCAAAAAAAGCTTGCACTCTGTTGCTTGCCTCAGGCTGCACACTCTCAACAAGTGATCATATTTTCACTATTCTCAATTTAATCTAGTCTTTATTAAGATGTGAAATTTGTTTCCAAAAGACATGTCATCCATATGCACTCAAATAGTGAATGGATGCCACTTTCCACTGGTTCCTTCTTCAGGCTACTCCGGTTATTTCACCATTAATCAACCACTGCCCGACAGGTGATATTCCGCCCAAACTCTGTATGCCATGGGCTCTCCAACCCTGTTCTTGCATTTACCCAGTGCTTAATTTGGGAAACCTAGTGAAATCTGTTCGGGAACATCGATAGTAGCATGTATTCACAACAAAACATATATCATTAAATTGTTGACAGCCACTCTCTCAGCACGCTGGAGAAAGGGATGTGAAGGAGAGAGAGGATATGGAAACGCACAGGGGTGAGATATTCTGTAGCTAACGGTAAATGTGTCAGCCTTTTAATTGGGATTTTAAGTCCCTATTACTAGGCTATTCAATATCAAATACAAAATAACTATAATTGTAGGCTTAGACGCCCTGCATAGTCAGTGAACCCACAGCATCGCCTAGGCCTGTACATTCTCTCCCAGACTCACGAATAGAACATTTTGGATCATAGCATAAGGTAACCAGCCCAGTCAGTGTGCATAGTAATACAGTCCACATTCAAAGGCGATTTACTAAAATGTGTTTAATTTTGGAGGTAGGCTAGACCAATTATGTACCAAAGACATCTTAAATCCAGTTTTTCTTTTTTCGAATGGTTTTTCTGCACAATCTTTATAACAGTACAATCATTATTGTAATTCAGGGTTTCTCTAAAATGCACATGGGTGTTTTAAATTGATCATTAGAAAGTCCATTTCATTGTGTTAGGCTTTGAAACAACATCCACAATGACCATGTTTTCCACATGCTGAACTTCTTTCTTCGAATTGATCAAATCACAGTGAGGTGAATTATAAAAACACCTACTGTTTCGATGATAAGTGTTTGATGGGGTTTTCTCTAGCATTTGCATTGCTGTCAGAGTGGTTAGAAGGACAATGGAGCCCTGAGTACCAGGCCATTAGCGACCTGATGGTCGTTAGCGAGTTGGGTCCTACCAACACATGTCCAGGCTGCATAAAAGGAGATTACTGTGACTCAACAATCACTGGAAATTTTTACTGCAGTCATGACTCAAGACTGCCATTGTGGAGCACCGCAACAGCCCTAATGCTGCCCAAATTGAAGCCTTCCCAACTGTAGGCATACCGATAACTGACGAAATAAAGGAAACATTTGAGTAAATGAAGGATACAAAGTATATGTATATGTTATGGTGTGGGGGTGCATTTTCCTGGTATGGTTTAGGTCCACTTGTAGAATCTATGCGAAGTCACATTAAAGCTGTTCTGGCAGCTCATGGTGACCTAACACCCTTTTAAGACACTATGTTGGTGTTTCCTTTATTTTGGCAGTTACCTGTATGTGCTTGTGATAAAACAATCCACAGTTATATATTTTTTTTTAGACATTTACATTTAAGTCATTTAGCAGACGCTCTTATCCAGAGCGACTTACAAATTGGTGCATTCACCTCATGACATCCAGTGGAACAGTCACTTTACAATAGTGCATCTAAATCTTAAAGGGGGGGGGGGGTGAGAGGGATTACTTATCCTATCCTAGGTATTCCTTAAAGAGGTGGGGTTTCAGGTGTCTCCGGAAGAAACGATTTATCCTCTGTGGCCAAATTATGTTCTCTGGTGTATTTTGAATTAATCCGAGCCTGACTGTATGCTAGCAGGATAGTCCATATCTACAATCATCTTTGCTGATAGTGATGTTGTGTTTCCATAAGTGGACAAATTGGTCTAATTTAGTATGAATGGTAAAGCCTCAACACTTAGCTACCTCTTCCAATTAAAAAACAAAACAACAACACCTTTGAAAATAGACACCTTTGAATTGAGAGAGGCGTCAAAGTGGACAACCCGCCTGGTTGGGTCATTATAATTCAAAACAAGGCATTCTGAAATGAATCACATGCATGCTCGCCTTTGAGTTTTGGCCATAGGTGTGCTGGATTTTTTTTTAAATATGATGATATGAAGTCTGCCAGAGAAACACAAATGAAAGGGAATAATTCTACTATATTAGTTTCATATGAACATGAAGGCTATTAGAACTTTCTGTACCAATTTGTACTCTTGCCATTTACATTGTGACTGGCCCTGGTCTGTCCCCTAGCGCTCTCATAGAGTTGGTGAGAATAGGCTGATGATACAAGGCTGGGCAGCACTGTGGACGCCCATCTTATTTATGGTCCTATGAAGTGCAGGGTCAGGTCCTTCAGCAGAAATAGTGAGCTTCCCGTAGGCCATAAAAAGCCTGTGTGTGTGTGTGTGTGTGTGTGTGTGTGTGTGTGTGTGTGTGTGTGTGTGTGTGTGTGTGTGTGTGTGTGTGTGTGTGTGTGTGTGTGTGTGTGTGTGTGTGTGTGTGTGTGTGTGTGTGTGTGTGTGTGTGTGTGTGTGTGTGTGTGAGAGACAGGACAGAAACCAAATATTTTGCTTTCCCAGATCAAGGAAGTGGGACGTACAGACCAGGGCAGCCTGAGGTCGTATTCATTAGGCACGAAATGGAAGAAAACAGACTGAAACAACTATGTGAGAATGCTGTTCATCGACTACAGCTCGGCATTCAACACCATAGTACCCTCCAAGCTCGTCATCAAGCTCGAGACCCTGGGTCTCGACCCCGCCCTGTGCAACTGGGTACTGGACTTCCTGACGGGCCGCCCCCAGGTGGTGAGGGTAGGCAACAACATCTCCTCCCCGTTGATCCTCAACACGGGGGCCCCACAAGGGTGCGTTCTGAGCTCTCTCCTGTACTCCCTGTTCACCCACGACTGCGTGGCCACGCACGCCTCCAACTCAATCATCAAGTTTGCGGACGACACAACAGTGGTAGGCTTGATTACCAACAACGACGAGACGGCCTACAGGGAGGAGGTGAGGGACCTCGGAGTGTGGTGTCAGGAAAATAACCTCACACTCAACGTCAACAAAACTAAGGAGATGATTGTGGACTTCAGGAAACAGCAGAGGGAACACCCCCCTATCCACATCGATGGAACAGTAGTGGAGAGGGTAGCTAGTTTTAAGTTCCTCGGCATACACATCACAGACAAACTGAATTGGTCCACTCACACTGACAGCGTCGTGAAGAAGGCGCAGCAGCGCCTATTCAACCTCAGGAGGCTGAAGAAATTCGGCTTGTCACCAAAAGCACTCACAAACTTCTACAGATGCACAATCGAGAGCATCCTGGCGGGCTGTATCACCGCCTGGTACGGCAACTGCTCCGCCCTCAACCGTAAGGCTCTCCAGAGGGTAGTGAGGACTGCACAACGCATCACCGGGGAAAACTACCTGCCCTCCAGGACACCTACACCACCCGTTGTTACAGGAAGGCCATAAAGATCATCAAGGACATCAACCACCCGAACCACTGCCTGTTCACCCCGCTATCATCCAGAAGGCGAGGTCAGTACAGGTGCATCAAAGCTGGGACCGAGAGACTGAAAAACAGCTTCTATCTCAAGGCCATCAGACTGTTAAACAGCCACCACTAACATTGAGTGGCTGCTGCCAACACACTGTCATTGACACTGACCCAACTCCAGCCATTTTAATAATGGGAATTGATGGGAAATGATGTAAATATATCACTAGCAACTTTAAACAATGCTACCTTATATAATGTTACTTACCCTACATTATTCATCTCATATGCATATGTATATACTGTACTCTACATCATCGACTGCATCCTTATGTAACACATTTACATTTACATTTAAGTCATTTAGCAGACGCTCTTATCCAGAGCGACTTACACATGTATCACTAGCCACTTTAACTATGCCACTTTGTTTACTTTGTCTACACACTCATCTCATATGTATATACTGTACTCGATACCATCTACTGTATGCTGCTCTGTACCATCACTCATTCATATATCCTTATGTACATGTTCCTTATCCCCTTACACTGTGTATAAGACAGTAGTTTTGGAATTGTTAGTTAGATTACTTGTTGGTTATCACTGCATTGTCGGAACTAGAAGCACAAGCATTTCGCTACACTCGCATTTAACATCTGCTAACCATGTGTATGTGACAAATAAAATTTGATTTGATTTTGATTTGATTTGGACTCTAATAAGAAATGTTCATTTCTGTTTTCCATTGCAAAACATTTTTAGGGCAGGCTGTGGTCTCTGGTCTCCTGGTAGGAGGCCTCTTCAGTTACAGGAAGGCAAAGTTAGTTTTCTATGGCAAATAAATCAGGAATCAAATAACCGCCACAAAGGTGTGACTGACTGAGTTCGATTCCAGGTGCTCTTTGAATATCAAGACTGTTTTAGCCTGAGCTAAAGCCTAGGTCGCAGGCAAGGTGCCTAGGTCACAGGCAAGGTTACTCACCTCCCGTACAATGGCAACATTTCGCAGTACAGTACATGAGTCTGGATTAGAGGTCGACCAATTATGATTTTTCAACGCCGATACCGATTATTGGAGGACCAAAAAGGCGATGCCGATTAATCGGCCAATTTTAATTTTATTTGTAATAATGACAATTACAACCATATGAAATGAACACATATTTTAACTTAATATAATACATCAATAAAATCAATTTAGTCTCAAATAAATAATGAAACATGTTCAATTTGGTTTAAATAATGCAAAAACAAAGTGTTGGAGAATAAATTAAAAGTGCAATATTTGCCATGTAAGAAAGCTAATGTTTATGTTCCTTGCTCAGAACATGAGAACATATGAAAGCTGGTGGTTTCTTTTAACATGAGTCTTCAATATTCCCAGGTAAGAAGTTTTAGGTTGTAGTTATTATAGGAATTATAGGACTATTTCTCTCTACACCATTTGTATTTCATATATCTTTGACTATTGGATGTTCTTATAGGCACTTTAGGATTGCCAGTGTAACAGTATAGCTTCCGTCCCCCTCCTCGCCCCTACCTGGTCTCAAACCAGGAACACGGGAGTTGATAGGCTTAAAGTCATAAACAGCGCAATTCTTGACGCACAAGGAAGACCTGCTGGCAAAACGCACTAAAGTGCTGTTTGAATGAATGTTTCCGCGCCTGCTTCTGCCTACCACCGCTCAGTCAGATACTTAGATACTTGTATGCTTGTATGCTCAGTCAGATTATGTATGACACGCTAAATAATATCTAGTAATATCGTCAACCATGTATAGTTAACTAAAAAAATACCAAATACCAGTGTCCAAAAATACCGATTTCCGATTGTTATGAAAACTTGAAATCGGCCCTAATTAATCGGCCATTCCGCTTAATCGGTCGACCTCTAGTCTGGATGTCATGTTACTTGCCAGAGCATATTTGTGAAATGGAAATTGAGAGTAAATATTTATCTTCTAATGTTTCAACAGCAGGAAGTCGCAGATGTGCCGTTGTCCACCATCCCGGCTGAGAGCAGCCTCACTAACGGGGAGGTGGAAGAGGTGACCAACAACTCTGTCATGGAGTCAGTCCCCAAGGACCTGACGATGGTGGCCGTTGCGATGTGCCCGGTGGTCGCCGGGGCTGCTGTTGCCATGGAGACGGCAGAGATGGCAGTTGGGATGTCACCGGTGGTTGGGGCGGCGGTGTTGCCCGTTGACCAGGTGAAGGAGAGGCTGACGGGGGGACACCCGTGTGCCCAGTGCGACCGTGTCTTCATGTCCATGCAGGGGCTGAGGTCCCACGAGAGGAGCCACTCAGCCATGGCCATGTTCACCAGAGAGGACAAGTACAGCTGCCAGTACTGCCAGTTCGTCTCCCCCTTCAGACACAAGTAAGAGGACATAATATAAACTTAAAGTGGAACTGACAGTGTTTTAACTACTTTGCAAATGTGAAACAAACAGACAATCATATTATCAGTCAAAAATATAAAATGCCTAGTTTATGCTACAAAACCAACTTTATAAGAGGTTTTACAAATAGGTTCTATTTGACTCAAAATTCTATGACGTACAGTGTTGGCAGAATAGATAGATGCAGTTCAATGCATAATTAATATAATTCACCAGTACTTGGTAGTCCAAAAAATATTGCTATCAGGTTGTAAATCACAGCTGGCCTGGTTCATTTTTTGCTGCCTCCACTCATTCGGGATACACTGTTTCAATTTCAACGACTCAATATTTTGAGCAAAAACTGATTACTGTAACTAAGGCTGGGAATGTCAATACAATCAAACTAGCAAGGGCAATGATCACAAGTCAGTCATAACTTGGCTAATTGGCTAGCGTAAGTGTCAAACACAAGGCCTGCGGGCCGAATAGGACACACAAGCAAGTCAACAGTTGAGTTCTACTCAATGAAATTACAGGCTGATGCATTTGCATCATTGAATTCAACTTCAATTGCTTTGCATTTGTTTGTCCCGTTTACAGTGAGCAGTGGTGGGAAAGTGTACAGACACGTGAATCGTGTTGCTAGCTAGCTATGCTGAACTTATGCACAGTTAGCACATCTCTTAGCTGTCAGTCAATGTATTTGGCAGGCAGGCAGGAAAGTTCCCATTCAGTTGTCAAAATGTGGGTTAGTCCAGGCAGACAACTTGCAGAAGGAAGTGCAGGCTACTAACGTTACTCCCCATCGTTTAACAGTGCAATTTTGACGGCCAACTAGCTGCAAAGTTTGAGGGGGTTTATCTAGTGTTCCCTCGTTAGATTTGATCTCATCTCTCTCTGGCTAGCATTAGTTGATCTTGTTTTTGTTGATGTGCATAGGCAACTGAGGGAGGGAGCATACTTTTTTCATGGTTGTTGTTTGATCTATAGGTCTGTGAAGTTCCCAAATGTAAGATGACTACCATTCTACACTACATGGCCAAAAGTCATGGCCTTCAAATTAGTGGATTCAGCTACTTCAGCCACACCCGTTGCTGACAGGTGTATAAAACCGAGCACACAGACATGCAATCTCCATAGACAAACATTGGCTGTAGAATGGCCTTACTAAAGAGCTCCGTGACTTTCAACGTCATATATGACTTTCAACGTCACATATTTCCAGCAATTCTTCAAATTTATGCAGTGCTAGATTTGCCCCGGTCAAATGTAAGTGCTGTTATTGTGAAGTGGAAGAGTATAGGAGCAACAACGGCTCAGGCGCAATGTGGTAGGCCTCACAAGCTCACAGAACGGGACTGCCGAGTGCTGTAGCATGTAAAAATTGTCCTCGGTTGCAACACTCACTACCAAGTTCCAAACTGCCTCTGGAAGCATCATCAGCACGAGCTGTTAGTCTGGGGCTTCATTAAATGGGTTTCCATGACCAAGCAGCCGCACACAAGCCTAAGATCACCATGCGCAATGTAAAGTTTTAAACCATTTAAAATATATTTTATATTTGAGATTCTTCAAAGTAGCACACTCTTGGCATTCTCTCAACCAGCTTCACCTGGTATGCTTTTCCAGCAGTCTTGAAGGAGTTCCCACAATATGCTGAGCACTTTTTGGCTGCTTTTCCTTCACTCAACTCCAAATTATCTCAACTGTGTTGAGTTTGGGTGATTATGGAGGCCAGACCATCTGATGCAGCACTCCATCACTCTCCTTCTTGGTCAAATAGCCCTTACACAGCCTGGAGGTCATTGTCCTGTTGAAAAACGAATGATAGTCCAACTGGGATTACGTATTGCTGCAGAATGCCTGTGGTAGCCATGCTGGTTAAGTGTGCCTTGAATTCAAAATAAATCATCAACAGTGTCACCAGCAAAGCACCCCCACACCATCACACGTCCATGCTTCACAGTGGGAACCACACATGCAGAGATGATCCGTTCACCTAGTCTGTGTCTCACAAAGACACGGCGGATGGATCCAAAAATCAAACATTTGGACTCGTCAAACCAAATTACAGATTTCCACTGGTCTAATGTCCATTGCTCATGTTTCTTGGCTCAACCAAGTCTCTTCTTCTTATTGGTGTCCTTTAATAGTGGTTTCTTTGCGATAATTCGACCATTAAGGCTTGATTCACGCGGTCTCCTCTGAACAGTTGATGTTTTGATGTGTCTGTTAGCATTTATTTGGGCTGCAATTTCTGAGGCTGGTAACTCTAATGAACTTATCCTCTGCAGCAGAAGTAACTGCTTCTTCCTTTCCTGTGGCGGTCTTCATGAGAACCAGTAGTTTCATCATAGCGCTTGATGGTTTTTGCGGCTGCACTTGAAGAAACTTGTTTTAAAGTAATGATGGACTGTCGTTTCTTTTTGCTTATTTGAACTGTTCTTGCCATAATATTGACTTTGTATTTGACCAAATAGGGATATCTTCTGTATACCACCTTTACCTTGTCACAACACAACTGACTGGAGGGAAAGTAATTCCACAAATTAACTTTTAACAATGCACACATGTTAATTGAAATGCATTCCAGGTCAATACCTCATGAAGCTGGTTGAGAGAATGCCAAGAGTGTGCAAAGCTGGCAAAAGGTGGCTACTTTAAATAATCTCAAATAAAACATTTATTATGATTTGTTTAACACATTTTGGGTTACTACATGATTCCATATGTGTTATTTCATAGTTTTGATGTCTTCACTATTATTCTACAATGTAGAAGATAGGAAAAATAAAGAAAAAACATGGAACGAGTAGGTGTCCAAATTTTTGACTGGTACTGCATATAAATATATATATTTTTTGTAAATACATTTACGGGATGGAAACACGTTATCACTGTAAACTTCACTGACTAAAACCATATATAATATGTAGAAAAGACAATGGACCTATATATTTTTTTATAATATAATCTTTGAGAACTAACATTCACCAAAATAAAAGCTAAAATTCCCAAAACAATGAATTTAGCAGTATTGATTTTGCTATTATATTTGAGCAAAAGAACACAGCGTTAACACATGGCAAAATGCTTATAACTGCACAATTTTCTCTCAGCTCCATGGCAGAATATGTGGAATCACAGGAAATTAGCTTTAAAACTACTACATTTTTACTTAACTCCAAGGAGATATTGGTAGAATTCCAGGAATAAATATGAAAACATTTCTCTACACCTCAAGATGGGGGCCTCTAAATTGTTATCTAAAATCCAGCACATTGCTATGTACCCTGCCATGCCCCATGCCACGCACACCACCTAAGCCCACCTAAGCTTGTAACGCCAGGCTAGTGGGCTTGTATCCCGGGACCATACGTACAATTTATGCACGCATGACTGTAAGTTGATTTGGATAAAATATTCTGCTAAATATATTATATTACACTGGGTGGACAGAACATTTGGAACACCTGCTCTTTCCATGACATAGACTAACCAGGTGAATCCAGGTGAAAGCCTTATTGATGTCAGCTGTTAAATCCACTTCAATCAGTGTAGATGAACGGAAGGAGATTAACGGAAGATTTTTAAGCCTTGAGTCATGGATTGTGTATGTTGACATTCCGGGGGTGAATAGGTAAGAAAAAATATGTAAGTGCCTTTGAATGGGGTATGGTAGTAGGTGCCAGGCACACCTGTTTGAGTGTGTCAAGAACTGCAATTCTGCTGCGTTTTTCACCCTCAACAGTTCCTTGTGTGTATAAAGATTTGTCCACCACCAAAAGGACATCCAGCCAGTGGTCAAAAACGGGCCATTGATGAAAGAAGACAAAGGAGGCTGACACGAATTGTGCAGAGCAACAGACTGACTACGGTTAGTCAACTGACAGTCCGGTACACCATTGATGCCCAAAGACATAAAATAACTCGTCGTACCTTGACACAATGTGGTATTTCAGTTCCACTTCTTTCAGCATCAAAACAAGAGACCTCGGTTGCAGTGGGCTAAGGAACGAAAACACTGTGAACACTTGAGAATTGGAAAAATATTGCCTGGTCTGATGAATCCTGGTTCCTGCGGTTTCTCACTGATGGGAGGACTTAGGGTATGGAGAAAACCACACGGGTACATACATTCATCAGTGTTTCAACTTTGCACACTGGTGGTGGTGGTGTGATTGTGTTGAGGCTGTTTTCATGGCACACATTGGACCCCTTAATAAAAGTGGAGCAATGTTTGAATGTCACAGGATGTCTGAACATCATTACCAATCAGGTGCAGCACTTCACGGCAGCAGTGCAAATAGATTTCTTTCAGCCGGATAATGCCCCATGCCACAAGGCTAGGATTGTCCAGAAATGGTTCCACAAACATGTCAGCGAATTCATCTTACTGCAGTGGCCTGCCCAGTCACCAAATCTCAATCCAATTGAGCATCTGTGGGATGACCTGGGTTATTCGGAGGGATCCACTATCAGCCGATTTGACTGTGGGAAAATGTGTGGGAAAATGGCCCAGCATCCCTCTGGAACTCTTTCGACACCTTGTAGAGTCCATGCTCCAACAAATTGGGGCTGTTCTCAGGACAAAAGGGGGTGCAACTCAGTATTAGGTTGCTAATGTTTTGTACACTTAGTGTATACAGTTGAAGTCAGAAGTTTACATATACTTAGGTTGGAGTCATTAAAACTTGTTTTTCAACCATTCCACAAATTTCTTGTTAACAAACTATAGTTTTGCCATTTATGACATCTACTTTGTGCATGACACAAGTAATTATTCCAACAATTGTTTACAGACAGATTATTTCACTTAATTCAGTGTATCACAATTCCAGTGTATCACAATTCCAGTGGATCAGAAGTTTACATACACTAAGTTGACTGTGCCTTTTAAACAGCTTGGAACATTTCGGAAGATAATGTCATTGCTTTTGAAGCTTCTGATAGGCTAATTGACATAATTTGAGTCAATTGGAGGTGTAACTGTGGATCTATTTCAAGGCCTACCTTCGAACTCCGTGCCTCTTTGCTTGACATCATGGGGAAATCAGCCAAGACCTCAGAAAATAAATTGTAGACCTCCACAAGTCTGGTTCATCCTTGGGAGCAATTTCCAAACAGCTGAAGGTACCACGTTCATCTGTACAAACAATAGTACGCAAGTATAAACACCACGCAGCCGTCATACCGCTCAGGAAGGAGACACGTTCTGTCTCCTAGAGATGAACGTACTTGTGCGAAAAGTGCAAATCAATCCCAGAACAACAGCAAAGGACCTTGTGAAGATGCTGGAGGGAACAGGTACAAAAGTATGGCAGCATCATGTTGTGGAGGGGCTTTGCTGCAGGAGGGACTGGTGCACTTCACAAAATAGATGGCATCATGAGGGAAGAAAATTGTGGATGTATTGAAGCAATATCTCAAGACATCAGTCAGGAAGTCAAAACTTGGTAGCAAATGGGTCTTCCAAATGGACAATGACCCCAAGCACACTTCCAAAGTTGTGGCAAAATGGCTTAAGGACAACAAAGTCAAGGTATTCGAGTTGCCATCACAAAGCCCTGACCTCAATCCTATAGAACATTTGTGGGCAGAACTGAAAAAGCATGTGTGAGCAAGGAGGCCTACAAACCTGACTCAGTTACACCAGCTCTGTCAGGAAGAATGGGACAAAATTCACCAAACTTATTGTGGGAAGCTTGTGGAAGGCTACCCGAAATGCATGTTCCAAGTTAACAATTTAAAGGCAATGCTACCAAATACCAATTGAGTGTATGTAAACTTCTGACCCACTGGGAATGTGATGAAAATAATAAAAGCTGAAATAAATCTTTCTCTCTACTATCATTCTGACATTTCACATTCTTAAAATAAAGTGGTGATCCTAACTGACCTAAGACAGGGAGTTTTTACTAGGATTAAATGTCAGGAATTGTGAAAAACTGAGTTTAAATGTATTTGACTTCAAGTGTGCGTCTCGTGTCTGAGCCTTTGAATTGCAACTCCACTTTGTCTTTATACTGACGTTTTGCCTGTTTGATTACCTTATGAAGGGAATAACTACACTGTTTGTATTCGGCCATATCTCAGTCACCTTGCCATGGTTAAATGCGTTCAAGCTTTCAGTTTTGCTTGAATATTGCCATCTATCCACGGTTCCTAGTTAGGGTAGGTTTTTATTGTCACAGTCGGTACAACATCTCCTATACACTTCTTGATAAGCTCAGTCACCATATCAGTGTATTCATCTATGTTATTCTCGGAGGTACCTGGAACATATCCCAATCCACGTGATCAAAACAATCTTGAAGCGTGGATTCCGATTGGTCAGACCTGCGTTGACTAGTCCTTAGCATACTTCCTGTTTGAGTTCATGCCCATAAGAAGGGAGGAGCAAAATGGAGTCATGATCAGATTTGCCGAAGGGAGGGCTGGGGAGGGTCTTGTAGGCATCCTAGAAGTTGGAGTAGCAGTGGTCGAGTGTTTGAGCAACACGACTTCTACAGTCAATGTGTTGATTGAACTTCGGTAGCGTTTTTCTCAAATTTGCTTTGTTAAAATCACAAGCTACAATAAATTCTGCCTCAGTATATGTGGTTTTCAGTTTGCTTAAATTCCAGTGAAGTTCTTTGAGGGCCGTCGTGGTATCTGCTTCAGGGGAATATTCATGGCTGTGACTAACCGGAGAGAATTCTCTTGGGAGGTAATACGGTCAGCATTTGATTGGAGGTATTCTAGGTTAAGTGAACAAAACGTTCCTGTATGTTATCACAATCACACCATGAGTAGTTAATCATGAAACATACACCTCTGCCCTTCTTCTTCCCAGAGCGATATTTATTCATGTTCTGCGTGATGAACTGAGAACCTAACTGGCTGTATGAATTCAGACAGAGAGCCATGTTCCCGTGAAACAGAGTATGTTACTATCCCTGAAGTCTCTCTGGAAGGAATTCCTCGCCTTGAGCTCGTAAACTTTATTATCCAGAGACTGAACTTTAGTGAGTAAAATGGGTGGTGTGCGCACCTCCTGTGTCGGACTAGAAGTCCACTCCAAGGACCTCTCCTCCGCCGGCGGTGTTTTTTTGTCAGCCTCTGAAATCAGTTCAATTGCCCTGGGGGGTAAGAACAAAGGATCAGATTCAGGAAAGTCGTATTCCTGGTCGTAGTGCTGGTAATGCTGGTGAGTTACCGCCGTTCTGATATCCAAAAGTTTTTCCTGGCTGTAATAACACAAAAAAATGATGGATTAATAATGTAAGAGAACACAAAAAAAGATAGATACTGCAAAGTTTCCTATGCGCTAGAAGCACGGCAGCCCTATCTGTCGACGCCATCTGTCATCTGAGCTGTGCTTTATATCGGACATACACTCTGGATGGAATGTAGCCTAAGTGCCAGTCTGTTTGTGATTGACAATGACAGAGCAACGGGGTAGAAAAGAGCACAAAGAGATCCTGCACCAGGCTAGATGGAATGCACATTTCCTCCAAAACTCACTCCAGTAGAATCCATTGAGACACTGTAGACATGGCAGACATTTTGATAGTGTAATTTGTCTTCTTATCCAAAGCTGAAAGACCTCATCTCAGCTCCCTTGTGTAGTCCCACTGTATTGCTGACCCAGAAAGTAAATGTGTTCCTATGCCACCCAAGAGGCTGGGATGAAAACACATTCATATTC
The DNA here is from genome assembly GCF_021184085.1 of Oncorhynchus gorbuscha. Classification (NCBI taxonomy): domain Eukaryota; kingdom Metazoa; phylum Chordata; class Actinopteri; order Salmoniformes; family Salmonidae; genus Oncorhynchus; species Oncorhynchus gorbuscha. The sequence goes on along the minus strand of NC_060183.1, from coordinate 36,030,809 downwards.
CCCAGATCCCTTCTATGTGGTTTGCAGTCAGACACACAGAGATACACTAGGGATACTGGGACCATGGTAGATGGTTTTCTGCTATGGCCTCTGTTCAATAGTCACTAGAAATTCTCTGCTAGTTGTGGTTCGGAAAATCAAGTTGGATACAATCAGCTTCCCTCTGCTTCCTTGGAAGTATTCTGTTGTGATGTGTTGAAACATGTGCAGACCAGGGGTCGGCAAACATTTCGGCTCAAGGGCCACAGAATTTCAAGCGGCGCACAGATTTTTTGTAATTTATTTGATTGTAAATCCATTTGCAGGCCAGGAAAAGTCCATTCTAATTTCTACATACTTTCTATCTAGTTTTAGACGTTCAAGAGTAAAAAAAAAAGAAAAAAAGAAGAAAGTTTTTATCAAACCTCCCGTGGGCTGGATTGAATGGGCCGTAGTTTGCCCACACCTGGTGTAGAAGTTTCTTTCTCTACATCCCACTCTGACCCCCCCCCCCCCTCTCTGTCTCCCACCCTTTCTTCTCATTCACTCTCGCTCCTCTTTGTCTGTGTCTCTCTCCTCAGTCTGGACAAACATGTGCAGTCTCACCACAGGCACCACAAGCCGTTCAGATGCAAGCTCTGTCCTTTTAAGTCTGCTTACCTGAGCCGATTGAAGAGTCATCTGCACAAAGCGCACCCAGGTAAAAACCACACACCTCACTACTCTGTGCTCACCACGACTTCACGAGTGGTCATTGGAGTGGTCATTGTTTGTTATGGGGCAAAACTTCTACTTCCAGTGCCTTCAAAGTTTTCACACCCCTTGAATTGTTGAACATTTTTGTCGTGTTACAGCCTAAATTTAAAATGGATTAAATTTTGATTTTGTGTCACTGGCCTACGCTACCCCATAATGTCAAAGTACAAATATGTTTTTAGGCATTTTTACAAATTCATTTAAAAAATGTACGCTGAAATGTCTTGAGTCAATAAGTCAATTATCTGTACGGTCGTTCAGTCGAGCAGTGAATTACAAACACAGATTCAACAACAAAGACCAGGAATGTTTAGAAGATCGGTAAAAAAAAATTCTGACATTAAATATCCTTTTGAGCATGGTGGAGTTATTACTTACACTTTGGATGGTGTATCAATACACCTAGTCATTACAAAGATACAGGCATCCTTCCTAACTCATTTGCCAGAGAGGAAGGAAACCGCTCAGGGATTTCACCTTGAGGCCAATGGTGACTTTACTTAGTCCACAATACTAACCTAAATGACAGAGTGAAAAGTAGGAAGGCTGTATAGAATAAAACATATTCCAAAACATGCATCCTGTATGCAATAAGGCACTAAAGTGAAACTTTATGTTGTGAATAAAAAAGTGTTATGTTTGGGGCAAATCCAACACGTCACTTAGTACCACTCTTCATATTTTCAAGCAAGGTGGTGGCTGCATCATGTTATGGGTATGCTTGTCATTGGCAAGGACTAGGGATGTTTTTAAATAAAAATAATCTGAGGAAAACCTGGTTCAGTCTGCTTTCCAACAAACTGGGAGACAAATTCTCCTTTCAGCAGGATAATAACCTAGAACCCAAGGCCAAATATACGCTGGCATGGCTTACCAATACATCATTGAATGTTCCTGAGTTTTTACTTAAATCGTCTTGAAAATCTATGGCAAGGCTTGAAAATGGCTGTCTAGCAAGGATCAACAACCAACTTGACGGAGTGTAAAAAAATCTTTTAAAGAATAATGTGCAAATATTGTATAATCCAGGTGTGCAAAGCTCTTAGACTTTCCCAGAAATATTCACAGCTGTAATCAATTGATTCTAACATGTATTGGTTTAATACTTATGTAATCAAAATATATTAGTGTTTTATTTTTCATAAATGTTTTACAAATGTTTTTCTTCCGCTTTGACATTACAGAGTATTTTGTGTCGATCGTTGACAAGAAATGACAATTGAATCCATTTTAAGCCCACCTTGTAACACAACCAAATGTGGAAAAAGTCAAGGTGTGTGAATACTTCCGGAAGGCACTGTAAGTAGAATTTTTACTCGTAGTTGGCTAAACAGCACAAACTGATCCTGAAACAGACTAGTGGGTTATTGACCACACCTGTGTATTGGGCTGTGGGCTAGTCTGAATGTCTGACTACCACAGCTGTTTGAGAATCTTAAATCAACACTAATATCGTCATTCCCTTAGGATGTCCCCTATGGGAATATCTTAAATTGAGTCTTGTGATTGAGTACATTGAATATCATAGCTATGCAAGTATTTGGTTGAGTCCAAAATGGTCAAAAAGTAGTGCACTATATAGAGAAAAGGGTGCCTAGGGAAAAGGGTGCCATTGCAGACGCAGCCTATATATTTTCTCTGTTCAATGTTATGTTTCTTTCATTAGATATTTTGTATTTTCGCAAAGGATTCTGTAGTCTACAGAAATTGATTCCACAGATGCAGCCAGTGAACCAATGCCCGAGCAGAGGAATAGATAGTCAATCATCACAAATGACAATGAGAGTACAAAAAGTAGTCATGAATGGTTTTCTACAGTTATGATTGGAAAATAACACAGAAAGATGAGTCAACAACAATCAACAGTTGATTCAGATAATCGACTTCCGAACCAGAGCCATTTAGAATTTGATTACATTTTGAAAGTGTTCTGACATGGTCTGTTGGTGGTGGTGTCAAAAACACCATGTTTTCTGCTTCTGTTGTGTATTGTATCAATCTCACAATCATCCAGCCACTTATTTGCCTGTGGGTTTTGATTGCTGCCTTGGTAATGAATAATGTTTATGCTGTGGAATCCATACCCATTGGGCACAAACTGGTTGAGTCAACGTTGTTTCAACGTAATTTGTCAACTCATTGTGACGTAGAATCTACTAAAAGTCATCAAAACTGTTGTTTTGAGGATAATATTTCAACCACAGGATTATGTCATCATGGTCACCAATTTTCACCTTGTATAAAATATGTTGAATTTGTACCTTTGAAACAACGTCATATTTTCAATGTTATATCCACCATCAGAGAAAAAAAATGATAAGCTGGGCTGCACCCTCTACTGGAGAGTTGACCTATCTACAGTACAGTTACCTATTAGTCTCCCATCCAGGGTTTTAACTAAGGTCAGCCCTGCTGAGCTTTGTATTTGTCACTGACTACTGCCAATGTGCTATCGTGAGAATGATTATTGAATCTATCTATTAATAACTAAATATATTCACTGTTGCTATCGAAGTCCTTTAAAGAGTAGGTTTAACAGGGCAAATAAAATATAACCCTACTTTATAAGTGATATATCGTCAAGGATACTATTTAGGCCTACGGCATTTGAAGTTAGTAACAACTAACGTTTCAATTCAACCCAGTGTTCAACAAAAAATGTCCAATACATATAAGCCTAGGACTTCAAGCATAGGTTGATTTCAGATGTAATCGTCAAGTTAATAATGAACGTGTTGGATTCACGTCTCCAGCCAAAAATCAAAGATAAAGGATAGGAATAAATCAAATCAAACTTTAAATGCACTTCATGTTGATATTTGTTTGCATTGTCAACCAAACACAATTCATTATTACTTTTGCAATACAGTAAATAGTCTAAAGTAAATGCCATCTTGCAAACTATTGTAACAGTATTTAAAGAGTTTATTTTCAAAACGCCATATCCGCCTTTTTTTTAACGTTTTTTTTTTACATTTGTCTGTTTTGTTCAGAAATGATTGCTTATGGGTACCTTCATGTTTGTGTAAAATATTACTGTTCTCAGTAATAGATTCATAGATTTTAGATCTGCTAAATGACAAAAATGTCAAATGTAAATATATATATATATATATATATATATATATATATATATATATATATATATATATATATATATATATATATATATATATATATATATATATATATATATATTGATGTCACAAATGTATCATTTGTACATTTCTTTTCATAGAAAATTTAGATATTTGTTACATTTGACTGTGTAAAACCTAGGAGCAATACAACTTATAAGAAGTACAAATACAGAATATCTGACATTGTATTCCCATTTGAACCTTGGGCCAGATTCTATCAGATCCGTGCTAGCCGACACTTTCTCGTTCTAAACTTCTAACACAAGTGGGTGGCTTCGTGACAATGACCACAGGAGCAGCCGTTCTGATTTGACAGCTCTACCTCAGACACCGCCAAAGCACTACCTATGCGGGTGTCGGCTATCGCCGGTTAATGCTTGATCTGACCTAGGCCTTTGTCATGCTTTTAAATAGTTGAAAGCGCAGTGTTTCAAGACAACTAAACCAAAAATCAAACATTGTTTTTTTTATTGGAATTTGGTTGTTCTTTTAGATGGTTTTAAGCATAGTGATAATACGTTGGGAATTCAACAAACTACTTACCCTCCTTGTGAGTGGCTGAATAAAGATTGAAATGTCATTGATCAACATCTCAACTAAATATTACCAACATTTCCTCGTTGAAATGACATGGTGTGCACAGTGGGTAACGTGTGGTATGTGAATGCTGGTTCTCTCGATAAGGTGCAAAAGTCATTCAAGGGTAGATTAGCAGAAAATGAGTGTCAACACCCCTCTTTTCAGATCCGTCGGCTGGCTCTGTCTGTCTGGCTGAAAGCTTTTGGGCTTACTATATAGTATCAAGCCTATCGATTTTCCCTTGAATGGACTGAGGGTGGTCATCATAAAAATAGTTTTTGAAAAAAAATTGAAAATTGTTGACGGAGGCAGATTTTTGTGTCTTGTGCTACTCGAAGTCTGAACACTGAATGACATGCTCAACTCTATACTAAGTTGGATAAAGCCACTCAAAAGAGTTTCTCTCTGACCAAAGTTAATGCTCCTTTGCCAAAGAGAGAGAGTCCTTGCTTGTGCACTCTGTCTTTTTCTTTTTAGCTGGGTTGAACTGTGACTTCGGCATTAATGAAATTAGAAGTATATATTTGTTTACTTCATTTTAGCATTTTAGGGAGTCCCATTGAAATCAAGCCCGGCATGAGCACAATTCATAAAATGTACAGCATTCAAACATACAACGTAATAAAAAACATACAATACTACAAGCAATTTAAGAACAAACACAATGAGGTCCTTCGTTAACGACTTGAACTGCCCTCGAGGCACCAGACCATCAAAGTGCAGAAGGCTTTGCAGATTTCCTCATTCTTTAGTGATCAACGGGACCTCTAGCGTTAGCCATCCCTGCTATTGGGTCTGGTAACTCGTATGTCTGTAATTTAACAATGAAGTAAGGTATCGTGGAAGTTTGCACTAGAAGGATTTATAAACAAAAACAGAGCAGTGAATTGTTCTACGAGACTTGAGAGAGGTCCATCCTACTTTCTGATAAAGAATGTAGTGATGTATACTGAACCTATTGGTATAATGAAAGTTAGTGCACTATGATAAACTGCGTTCAATACAGTGGCAGCTGCATTCATATAGACAATCTCACCATAGTCTAAAGCTGGAATAAACCCATTTGTAGTCTTCATTTCATAACTAACTCATTAACATCCTTTCTGAAAGATTTTTGTCAATCCAGACGCCCAGATATTTATAAGCGGGGACACGATCAATGAGGGCACCATCAAATGTACATAATTATATATAAATAATCAGATGTATTTTTACGTGAATTAGAAAATAACATACTGTACCTGGTTTCACCTGCATTTAGTACCAATTTGAGTTACACGAAGGCTTTCTGCAGGGCATTAAAGGCAGACTGGAGCTCCGAAAGAGCCAGAGCCGACCGCGGGGGCAATAGCATACAACAACAGTGTCATCTGCCTACAGGAGTATAGTATGTATTAAAAAATTAATTGCAGAAAGACAAATATTGTTTATATAGACAGTAAAAAGTACAAGACCTAAAATTGACCCTTGCGGGACACCTTTCATAATGTCAAAGAAACCTGACTTAGCACCATCAGAAGCAACCCATTGTGTCCTGTCTATCAGGTAATTTTCAAACCAATTGCAAACTGCCTGACCCAGGTCAATGTTAGACAGTCTAAGAATGAATAATGGAACGTCAACAGTGTCGAAAGCCTTTAACAGGTCTATAAAAGGGCAGCACAATGCCTTTGGTCAATGCTATTTACAATGTAATTTATTACCAAAGAAGCAACAGATATACGTAGTTTAGAGATTGGGCGATAATTATTCATGTCCGAGGGGGTCATAATAAAACTGCGAGATTCATGAAAAATTTATTTCATTCCTGTTTACTCTTGACACACACAGGCGTCTTTAGGTCCTTAAAAAGTGCTCTATAAAACCCTTCTATTATTATTATTTTACAGGCGAGAACACGTATAAGTGCTTGTCCTGCCCCTTCTCCTCAATGACTATCAGCCAACTGAAGGAGCACTCTCTGAGGGACCATGGGCAGGCCCTGACCCTCCCCAAGCTGCGCGCTGGCACTACCACCCACACCCAGGTTCCCCAGGCCGGCCACGATCCCCAGATCAGGCCCTTCAGGCTGGGCTCAGATCCTCACCAGACACTCCTGACCTCTGACCTTGACGGTAAGAGCTCCATCTGTAGCATCTAACAGATTGGGGGACTTTTATTGATCTTAGAGTTTTTGGTTTTGTTTATTTTTGTCTTATTTATTTATTCTTTAGTTACCAGGAAATTCACAATTAGATAGATCACTTTTTCAAATTAGCCCTAATTTATAATTTATTCGATGATATGCAGTTTAGGAGCTGTTGACACAAATACACATTTTCAATTACTACCAGTTCAAGTCTTGTTCATTTCATGTCTGGAGAGCATCAGAACTCAGCAGAGCAGCCCATTTCACCGCTTTGGGAAACATTGTGGTAGGAGTAAAAGCATGGTCTTCCTCTGAGATCACAGAATTCACGGTGTTAGACCTGATCAAACAGGATATATCTTTCTGATTGTGCCCATGACTGGTTACCAGAAGGTGTTAATCTAGCGTGTCAGGTGCCCGGCTCTCCATTTGTCCAACCGACCGTCCGCTCTGTTCAAGAATGTTCTTGGCAGCTGTCATCTGCTGCTGGCACAATGGAATTTTCCCTCTAGGTGGAAGTGGAACACAAAACATGGAACACAGACAGAGCAGAGAAGCACTATGGAATGCAACCCCCATGTCACCGTTGGCTACAGAAAACAAATTAAGCATTGAGGAGGACCAGAGCCCATCAAATATCTCTCTCTCACTCTCAATCTTTGTAGCTTGGTAACACGGCAAAGCTGGTGGATTGCTTGCTAAACTTTTAGTTAGGTGTAGAGTTTTTAAGCTATGAACGATCTCGTCTGTTGCTTGACTGTCTGTGATCGTAATGATACTAGTGTAAAACAATTTTTAAGATGACGAGCTATCGTTGCTGGAGGCTGCTACAGTTTTAATTCGATCACGCCGTTGGAGAACTTTGCTGCAATGCAGGACATTACAACCTTGTAGTGTCTTTGGCGTTTTAAAGGGCTTCTCTCCTTGGCTGATCTTCTAAATTCCCCAACGACTCTGCTGCTTGCTGCTCCATGGTGGTTTTGCACTATTAAATACAGTACCAGTTTAAGGTTTGGACACACCGACTAATTTCAGGGTTTTTCATTATTGCTACTATTTTTTTACATTGTATAATATAGTGAAGGGATCAAAACTATTAAATAACACATATGGAATCATGTACTACCCAAACAAATGTTAAACAAAATCAGAATATCTTTTATAGTTTAGATTCTTCAAAGTAGCCACCCTTTTCCTTGATGACAGCTTTGCTGTCACACTCTTGGCATTCTCTTAACCAGCTTCATGAGGTGGCAAGAACAGCTCAATTAAGCAAAGAGAAACGACAGTCCATCATTACTTTAAGACATTGACTTCAGTCAATGCGGAACATTTCAAGACCTTTGAAAGTTTCTTCAAGCGCAGTCGCAAAAACCATCAAGCGCTATGATGAAGCTGGTTCTCATGAGGACCACCACAGGAAAGGAAGAACCAGAGTTACCGCTGCTGCAGAGGATGGACATTAGACCAGTGGACATCTGTCGTTTGGTCTGATGAATACAAATTTGAGATTTTTGGTTCCAACCGCTGTGTCTTTGTGAGATGCAGAGTAGGTGAACGGATGATCTCTGCATGTGTGGTTCCCACCGTGATGCATGGAGGAGGAGGTGTGATGGTGTGGGGGTGCTTTGCTGCTGACACTGTCTGTGATTTATTTAGATTTCAAGGCACACTTAGCCAGCATGTCTACCAAAGCATTCTGCAGCGATACGCCATACCATCTGGTTTGCGCTTAGTGGGACAATCATTTGTTTTTCAACAGGACAATGGCCCAACACACCTCCAGGCTGTGTAAGTATCAGGTTTCAGGTAAGACCCAAATGCAGACTGTGTTGAAGTAACAATGTTTATTACAGCAACAGAGGCAGGCAAACAACCGGTCAAGGCAGGCAGGGATCGATAATCCAGAATAGAGGTACAGGACGGCAGGCAGGCTCAGTGTCAGGGGCAGGCAGAGTGGTCAGGCAGGTGGGCTCAGAGTCAGGACAGGCAATGGTAAAAGCCAGGAGGGCTAGAAAAAAAAAGAGACTTGGACAAAACAGGAGCTGAGACAAAATGCTGGTTGACTTGACAAGCAAGACCAACTGGCAGCAGCCAAACAGAGAACACAGGTATAAGTACCCAGGGGATAGTGGGGAAGAAGCAAGATTTCTGGCTCTCACAGACCTGTAACTTTTTCTTTAAGAGGCTCCTCTGTCCTCCACTCGTTACCTGTATTAATGGCACCTGTTTGAACTTGTTATCAATATAAAAGACACCTGTCCACAACCTCAAACAGTCACACTCCAAACTCCACTATGGCCAAGACCAAAGAGCTGTCAAAGGACACCAGAAACAAAATTGTAGACCTGCACCAGGCTGGGAAGACTGAATCTGCAATAGGTAAGCAGCTTGGTTTGAAGAAATCAACTGTGGGAGCAATTATTAGGAAATGGAAGACATACAAGACCACTGATAATCTCCCTCTGTCTGGGGCTCCACGCAAGATCTCACCCCGTAGGGTCAAAATGATCACAAGAACGGTGGGCAAAAATCCCAGAACCACACGGGGGGACCTAGTGAATGACCTGCAGAGAGCTGGGACCAAAGTAACAAAGCCTACCATCAGTAACTACACCGCCAGGGACTCAAATCCTGCAGTGCCAGACGTGTCCCCCTGCTTAAGCCAGTACATGTCCAGGCCCGTCTGAAGTTTGCTAGAGAGCATTTGGATGATCCAGAAGAAGATTGGGATAATAGCATATGGTCAGATGAAACCAAAAATAGAACTTTTTGGTTAAAACCCAACTCGTCGTGTTTGGAGGACAAAGGATGCTGAGTTGCATCCAAAGAACACCATACCTACTGTGAAGCATGGGGGTGGAAACATCATGCATGTTTTTCTGCAAAGGGACCAGGACAACTGATCCGTGTAAAGGAAAGAATGAATGGGGCCATGTATCGTGAGATTTTGAGTGAAAGCCTCCTTCCATCAGCAAGGGTATTGAAGATGAAACGTGGCTGGGTCTTTCAGCATGATCCCAAACACACCGCCCGGGCAACGAAGGAGTGGCTTCGTAAGAAGCATTTCAAGGTCCTGGAGTGGCCTAGCCAGTCTCCAGATCTCAACCCCATAGAAAATATTTGGAGGGAGTTGAAAGTCCGTGTTGCCCAGCAACAGCCCCAAAACATCACTGCTCTAGAGGAGATCTGCATGGAGGAATGGGCCAAAAATACCAGCAACAGTGTGAAAACCTTGTGAAGACAGAAAACATTTGACCTCTGTCATTGCCAACAAAGGGTATATAACAAAGTATTGAGGTAAACTTTTGTTATTGACCAAATACTTATTTTCCACCATAATTTGCAAATAAATTCATAAAAAATCCTACAATGTGATTTTCTGGATTTTTTTTTCTCATTTTGTCTGTCATAGTTAGTGTACCTATGATGAAAATTACAGGCCTCTCTCTTTTTAAGTGGGAGAACTTGCACAATTGGTGGCTGACTAAATACTTTTTTTGCCCCACTGTAAATGTGTCACATATCATCTATAGTTGTATGTCATGCTCTATGAAGGGTTAATAAATGTGGCATAAGTGTGGCATAACCACCCATGTCAAATGCGACACAACCCACTATGTCAAATATTACATAAAGCTGTGTTTTAAGTAACGCATAATAAAATAATAACGCATTTATAAATCATAATAGATTGAGGCTTCACAAAGAATGTATAACCTTGTCATGCATATTTGTAGAGCATTGCAATGCCACGATAGTGGGTTCCATTCCCGGGACAGCCCATGAAAATGTATGCACGCGTACACATGACTGCAATTCGCTTTGGATAAAAGTGTCTGCTAAATTGCATACATTATATTACTCTAAACCAGGATGGCCCAACCGTTTTTTCTCTTGGGTGCATCGCCAAGATTGAACCTGACCTCAACTTTCCCTAAAATGCTGGACTACAGGATGAGACACTTTAAAGTGCAGTCATGCACAGCAAATGAATGAAATGTATCAAATTACATTGCTGGACTTTTGGAAACTTAATATATGTGTATAAATACAAGGAAATGTATGGTTTAATGTATGTTTATATGTGTTACTTGTTAGTGATAATTCCCTTTATGTATGTGTCATGAATGACCAAAAGTGTCTGACTTGATATACTGAACAAGTGTCTGTCCAACGTTTCATGAGCTGACATAAAAGATCCCATACATTTTCCATGAGCACAAAAAGCTTATCTCCCTCAAATTTGGTGCACAAATGTGTTTACATCCCTGTTAATGAGCATTCCTTCTTTGCCAGTATAATCCATTCACCTGACAGCTGTGGCATATCAAGGAGCTGATTTAACAGCATGATCAATACACCTTGTGCTGGGGACAATAAAAGACCACTCTAAAATGTGCAGTTTTATCACACAACACAATGATGGGGACGATAAAAGGCCATTCTAAATTGTGCAGTTTTGTCACACAACACAATGCCACAGATGTCTCAAATTTTAGGGAGTGTGCAATTGGCATGCTGACTGCAGGAATGTCCGCCAGAGCTGTTGCCAGAGAATTGAATGTACATTTCTCTACCATAAGCCTCCTCCAACATTGTTTTAGAGAATTTGGCAGTACATTTAACCAGCCTCACAACCGCAGACCAGGTGTACCCACACCAGCCCAGGACCTCCACATCCAGCTTCTTCACCTGCGGGATCGTCTGTGACCAGCCACCCAGACAGCTGATGAAACTGTAGGTTTGCACAAATTTCTACATGAACTGTCAGAAACTTCTTCAGGGAAACTCATCTGTGTGCTCGTCGTCCTCAGCAGGGTCTTGACCTGACTGCAATTCGGCGTCGTAAACCGACTTCAGTGTGAAAATGCTCGCCTTCGATGGCCACTGGAGAATCCCGGTTTCCACTGTATCGGGAAGATGGAAGACAGCATGTACGGGTATGTGGTTGAGCAATTTCCTGATGTCAACGTTGTGAACAGAGTGCCCCATGCTGGCGGTGGGGTTATGGTATGGGCAGGCATAAACTACGGACAACAAACACAATAGCATTTTATCGATGGCAATTTGAATTCACAGAGGTACCGTGTCGAGATCCTGAGGCCCATTGTCGTGCCATTCATCCGCCACCATCACCTCTTGTTTCAGCATGATAATAGATTGACATGTACGTCCGTGTGTTCCACTTACCACCAATATCAAGCAACTTCCCACAGCCATTGAAGAGGAGTGGGACAACATCAACAGCCTGATCAACTATGTGAAGGAGATGTGTCACGATGCATGAGACAAATGGTGGTCACACCAGATACTGACTGGTTTTCTGGTCCACACCCTTATCTTTTTTAAAGTTATCTGTGACTAACAGATGCATATCTATATTCCCAGTCATGAAATCCATAGATTAGGGCATAATTCATTCATTTCAATTGACTGATTTCCTTATATGAGCTGTAACTCAGTAAAAGATTTGTTGCACGTTGCGCTGTAATTTTTGTTTAGTGTCGTAAGTAAAGCGTCATATGATAAATCTTTATGGATGTTTTATGAATGACCGAAGCTGTCTCACTTCAAACAAAGTATTACAGGACACCTACATAGTGTCAATACATAGGTTATTAACGCTCTGCTGATAAATGAAGTGTGTGTGTGTGTGTCAGAGCCAAGATGATTTGGAGTAGTCTTACGTGAGACTACCGCATCAGGTATTCGTCTTCTGTTCCCATGTTGGAGAGCAGGGCTTGATTGCAATCTGTTACAATGGTGCCAACTTGTTGTGGCTGATTTTTCAGCGGGAGAGTGGGTGAATGTGTCAAAGACCTGACTTGGTCCATCAATGCACGGTATGGCTCGTTATATAGTTTTGTGTGTGTTTGTGTACTGAAGAACAGGTGATTTGCTTCCAGGAAGAAACACACTTTCAATTTCCTTATGTTGGGGGCTTTCATCAAGATAAGTGTTTTTTGGTATAATGCCGTCTTCAGGCTATTGCGCACACAGCACATCTAAGCCTGAGATATCAACCATTTAATATTGGCCTTAGAATTCTATGGTCACGCCCACTATGGGAGGGACCTTACTGAGTTTTCACTATTAAAGACAGCCACAAAGTAATCATTATGGCTATACCCTGTCCATTTCCATAATTTATTTTCTTAAAATTGGATTTTAAACTTAACCCTAATTAATGGCCACGTTTGATGCATTGGTCCACCAGACCTTCCACGCGTGGTGGACCAATGCATCGAACTTGGCCTTCATTTTGGCCTTCATTCAAATATTAGGTGTAATGTGACGAACATGACTTCACTTTAGAGAGTGTGCCATCCTTCAGTACAACATGTCACCCTTTATAAAGCACATGTTTATATCATATCGAGATAGAGAGTTATGTCACCTTTGACACACAGTAATGACACGTTTATGAACCCGTTGTAAAAGCATGACATACAGTTACAGATGCTTTAACACATTTATGTAGTTCTTATGAAAGCCTTATGAAGCCTTTATAAGCTGAACGTCATTTCAAGCGGGACCCAGTTTTCTTTCCCAAGTAAGAAATTCATTTTTTTTTTAAATCAGTCTTTCTGCTGTCTTCTGCGCTCGCTTCATCTTGGCACTGCTGAATGAAGTATTTTTCACATGCAGACATCCTTATACCGGTACTTGGTTTTATTTATTGATGTGGTGTACTCTGGAAGTAGGACAAGTAGATGAGGTTGCTCATTGATATTATACACTACACTGGGAATGGGAGGGGACGGAGGGGGGAGTTGTGGTGACAATCACAGCCACTGTTCTGGGATGTTATAGTAGAGCTGTGATGGGGTTTGAATTCCATTCCAGGATCATCTGGAATTCCAGAAGAAAAACCCTGCACACTTCAAATCCATTCTGATTCTGAAGCTATGTTTACTTATTTGGGTCTTTGGGTAAATCCTCACACTTCTCAGATTCTGGAAGGGTGTTAGGAAGTTATTGTATCCTGGTTAATGGTAATATTTCCTCCATGATTATCATTCACCATGTCCACACTCGGCCCTTCTCTGTAATTACAGTTGAAGTCGGAAGTTTACATACACCTGAGTCAACTACGTTTAAACTTAGTTTTTCACAATTCCTGACATTTAATCCTAGTAAAAATGCCCTGTCTTTTTTATTACCTTTATTTAACTAGGCATGTCAGTTAAGAACAAATTCTTATTTTCAATGACAGCCTAGGAACAGCTTCTTGTTCAGTGGCAGAAGGACAGATTTGTACCTTGTCAGCTCGGGGTTTGAACTTGCAACCTTCCGGTTACTAGTCCAACGCTCTAACCACTAGGCTACCCTGCCGCCCCAAGGTCAGTTAGGATCACCACCTTATTTTAAGAACGTGAAATGTCATTATAATAGTTGAGAGAATGATTTATTTCAGCTTTTATTTCTTTCATCACATTCCCAGTGGGTCAGAAGTTTACATACACTCAATTAGTATTTGGTAGCATTGCCTTTCAATTGTTTAACTTCGGTCAAACGTTTCAGGTAGCCTTCCACAAGCTTCCCACAATAAGTTGGATGAGTTTTGGCCCGTTCCTCCTGACAGAGCTGGTGTAAATGAGTCAGGTTTGTAGGCCTCCTTGCTCGCATACGCTTTTTCAGTTCTGCCCACAAATTCTCCATTGGACTGAGGTCAGGGCTTTGTGATGGCCACTTCAATAGCTTGACTTTGTTGTCCTTTTTGCCACAACTTTGGAAGTATGCTTGGGGTCATTGTCCATTTGGAAGACACATTTGCGACCGAGCTTTAACTTCCTGACTGATGTCTTGAGATGTTGCTTCAATATATCCACTTAATTTTCCTCCCTCATGGAGCCATCTATATTGTGATGTGCACCAGTTCCTCCTGCAACAAAGCACCCCCACAACATGATGCTGCCACCCCCGTGCTTCACGGTTGGGATGGTGTTCTTAGGCTTGCAAGCCTCCCCCTTTTTCCTCCAAACATAACGATGGTCATTATGGCCAAACAGTTCCATTTTTTGTTTCATCAGACCAGAGGACATTTCTCCAAAAAGTATGATCTTTGTCCCCATGTGCAGTTGCAAACCGTAGTCTGACTTTTTTATGGCAGTTTTGGAGCAGTGGCTTCCTCCTTGCTGAGCGGTTTTTCAGGTTGTGTCATTATAGGACTAATTTTACTGTGGATATAGATACTTTTGTACCTGTTTCCTCCAACATCTTCACAAGGTCCTTTGTTGTTGTTCTGGGGTTGATTTGCACTTTTCTCACCAAAGTATGTTCATCTCTAGGAGACAGAACGCGTCTCCTTCCTTAGCGATATGACGGCTGCGTGGTCCCATGATGTTTATGGGACAAAAGAAATCAGCCAAGACCTCCACAAGTCTGGTTCATCGTTGGGAGCAATTTCCAAACACCTGAAGGTACCGCGTTCATCTGTACAAACAATAATACTAATGGAAATTTGGAAATTGCTCCCAAGAATGAACCAGACTTGTGGAGGTCTACAATTTTTTATCTGAGGTCTTGGCTGATTTATTTTGTTTTTCCCATGATGTCAAGCAAAGAGGCACTGAGTTTGAAGGTAGGCCTTGAAATACAGCCTATCACAAGCTTCTAAAGCCATGACATCATTTTCTGGAATTTTCCAAGCTGTTTAAAGGCACAGTCAACTTAGTGTATGTAGTGTAAACTTCTGACCCAGGGGAATTGTGATACAGTGAATAATAAGTGAAATAACCTGTCTGTAAACAATTGTTGGTAGAATTACTTGTGTCATGCACAAAGTAAATCCTAATCGACTTGCCAAAACTATAGTTTGTTAACAAGAAATTTGTGGAGTGGTTGAAAAACGAGTTTTCATGACTCCAACCTAAGTGTATGTTAACTTCTGACCTCAACATTTTATGATATTAGTATTTAGCAGACACTTTTTCCAAAGCGACTTACAGAACTGTCAATATTGACAGTGACACACTTCTCTCTCTCTCAGGTGCTGGGTACATGCATGAGACAGTGGACGTGAGGCGGCAGCTCAGTCACTACCAGGTGGCGTCTCGTAGTCATGTGATATCCTCTAGCCCTACCGCCCGGCCCCAGGCTGTGAGCTCTGACACCCGGCCGGACGGCATCCTGACCTGTGAGTTCTGTGAGTTCAGTTCGGGATACATGCAGAGCCTGAGACGCCACTACAGAGACCGACACGGAGGGAAGAAGCTGTTCAAGTGCAAAGACTGCTCCTTCTTCACCTGCTCCAAGTAAGGAAATGAATGTTACTGTGACAACATAAGATGGTCTCTTTTTCAATTTCAATCACGTCCTCTTTCCATTTTCTCAAACCGCATTGGAGGAGAGGATCCAAGGTCCCTCATTTCGGACCTTCTCCTCCAAAGCATTTTGAGAAAGTGAAGAAGAGAGTGGACGTACGAAATCATGGCGAGACAAATTGGGAAAGAGCCTATGTCTTCCTTTTCTTCTTTTTATGATGGTTGGTTGACAACGGAGTTGTGGGTTGTTTTTTCTTATGTCCATTCGGCCTCACTAGATCTATTCTGTTCTTCTCAGGTCGGCATTCACCATGCATGTGGAAGCAGGACACACTGTGGTTCCTGAGGAGGGTCCCAAAGACCTACACTGTCCCCTCTGTCTCTACCACACCAAATACAAGAGCAATATGATCGATCACATCGTCCTGCACAGGGGTAAGCCAAGACAAAACCTGTGATTACTTGTTTTATGTGCTCAAATATTGTTAAGACAATTTAGAGGAAATAACTGTTAGTGCCAGGTGGAAGGAGCTCATTGAGTCTCCCTAAAAGTCAAACCTGTACTAGTATTTTAGTGCTTGACATCGCGCCGTATTGTCGCACACCAAAATGATTAGCTATACTTATTAAGTTACATCTTCACAGTTAGAGGTGCTATGATGCTGTTGACACAATATCGAGGCGGTGGCCCGTTCCTGTAGGTTCATGCTCTACAACATCCGCAGAGTACGACCCTGCCTCACACAGGAAGCGGCGCAGGTCCTAATCCAGGCATTTGTCATCTCCCGTCTGGATTACTGCAACTCGCTGTTGGCTGGGCTCCCTGCCTGTGCCATTAAACCCCTACAACTCATCCAGAACGCCGCAGCCCGTCTAGTGTTCAACCTTCCCAAGTTCTCTCACGTCACCCCGCTCCTCCGCTCTCTCCACTGGCTTCCAGTTGAAGCTCGCATCCGCTACAAGACCATGGTGCTTGCCTACGGAGCTGTGAGGGGAACGGCACCTCAGTACCTCCAGGCTCTGATCAGGCCCTACACCCTAATAAGGGCACTGCGTTCATCCACCTCTGGCCTGCTCGCCTCCCTACCATTGAGGAAGTACAGTTCCCGCTCAGCCCAGTCAAAACTGTTCGCTGCTCTGGCTCCCCAATGGTGGAACAAACTCCCTCACGACGCCAGGACAGCGGAGTCAATCACCACCTTCCGAAGACACCTGAAACCCCACCTCTTTAAGGAATACTTAGGTTAGGATAAAGTAATCCTTCTCACCCCCCCTCCCCCCCTTAAAATATTTAGATGCACTATTGTAAAGTGGCTGTTCCACTGGATGTCATAAGGTGAATGCACCAATTTGTAAGTCGCTCTGGATAAGAGGGTCTGCTAAATGCCTTAAATGTAAATGTAATATTTATCTCTTTCTCTCTCCCCCTCTCTCACTCCCTCCCTCTACCCCCTCCTTCCCTACCCCAGAGGAGCGTGTGGTGCCCCTGGAAGTGTCTCGCTACAAGCTGTCTCGCCACCTGGCCGGCGGGGAGTTGCACCTCACCAAGCACAATGAGATGAAACCCTACCAGTGCCAGCTGTGCTACTACGACAGCAGGCAGCGCTACCAGCTGGAGACACATCTCCGAGAGGAGCACAAGGTAGGTCAGAACTACAAGTCCCAGCATGCACCCTGGCTCAAACCTACAGTCAGCTGTTTTAATACAAGTACCTGGTGAGCTAGCATTTGGTAGGAGGGGTCGGCTTTAAAAGAAAATGATCCAAAATGACCTACTTACTGTTTAAAGCAGGCAGTTTTCTAAGGATGTCGCCCTGAGACAGTCACGAGGTCGTGTCAACTTGTATACAGTTCCGTTTTGGCACAAATTAACCTCAGAGATGAAAACCCAAAAGGCTTGGATACCTTGATTGTAAAACAATGGCTTCAATTGGTCTTTAGTGTTTTTAACATCAGTGTCTAATAAGTTCTGAGTTATTTCAGTACTGTATCATGATATCTCCATGACATGCAGATCAAATGTGCTTACCGATAAAAGGATCTGTAGTCATACAAAGTAGATCATGCCAGATTATTCAAATCCCACACACATATGCTTGGTAGGAAGAAGCTGCCTGCTATCTATTCTGAGTGCATATCACAAATAATAGGTTTCATTTCCCTTAGTCCCATAATGGGGATAATGCATGAGATGCTGAGCGAGGTCACATGGCATTTCAGGAGGTTGAAGTATACATTAAACTTAAAAGGGGCAGAGACGGAGACAGCAGTGCTTGCTCCCTTTCAAGGGAAGGAAGAGAGAAGTTACTCTTACTGTGTGCTCATTTTTGGCCAATTACAGCAACTCTTTCTGACACGATACCTGTCAATCATAGTGTGTGGTGGAGTGCTCATAGATTGTAAAATAAAAATGTACTTCTTGTTGAATAATAGTATTATATACAGGACCACTAAACATGAGCAACTTGAACAGCCTGTAGAATGTGTATTCAGAGACAGTCCCATTGGGCAGCATATTGAAATGACTTCATTACAACCTGTTCACAACCAGAATTTATTGTATCAGTTCCAGTAATACCCAATGGGGTCTTCATACTCAGTGATGTAGTGGGGAAAAAATAAACTGCCATTCACGGGGAATAAAGTAACACTTCCTATACTTTCAATGCACTTTTACTCTCAAGGCGTTTACCTTCCACTGCAACACTGATCATACTGATCAATCAATTATTAATTAATCAATCAATCATACCTCTTGTCTTTTTTTGTTGATCAGGTGATCCGTAACTTTGAGTTGATGGGGCAGATCAACCTGGATCAGCTGGATGCTATAAAGGAGAGGAACGGTAGTGCCGAGGAGGAAGAGGCGATAGAGGAGGATGGATTAGGAGTGATGGAGGAAGAGATTGTGGAGGATGAGGTGGAGATGGAGGAGAGTATAGATGAAGAGCTAGAGCAGAAGGAGGGAGAGGAGGAGGAGAAGAGGATTGAAGAGGAAGAGGCAGAGGCAGAAAAGCCAGCTCCAAAAGGTTAACAAGGATCTTCATCATCATTATTGATATGACTAACAACTCAGTGGCCTTGTGGTTAGTGTCCGCCCTGAGATTGGAAGGTTGTGAGTTCAATCCCTGGCCGAGTCATACCAAATACTGTAAAAATGGGACCTGATGCTTCTCCGTTTGGAACTCAGCATTAAGGAGATATATTGGGGGTAAGGCCCTGCGATAGACTAGGGTCCTGTCCAGGGGGTGTACTTGTACATAAAACTGCCTCTCGCTACAGAAACAGAAGATAGTTTCCTTCCCTATGAGCCATTCTGGCTCGCACAAGCCAAGGCTCATGCAAGCCTACTTACTTACTACTAACAATATGACTAACAATGCCAAATTGCATCTCTGTTGGCTGCTACCAAAAGGTTTGGGCTCAGTCCCATTTCAATGCAGTCAATTCAGAAATTCCAATTCAGTTACTTCCTGAATTTAAATGGGATTCACTCAAGCCTTGTAATCTGACATGACTGGGTCTCTGCTGTATCTGTCTGGGCTGATATCGTATCATACGCCCCTCTCATCATGCTGATCTCTGTCTGTTCCCCAGACGTCCCAGTAGTTTCCCCCAGCAGCAGCAGTGTGGCTGCCTCCGCTGAGAAGCGCTTCCCCTGTGAGTTCTGTGGTCGCTGCTTCACTAACAGCATAGAGTGGGAACGGCACGTCCTCCGACACGGCATGTAAGTCTCTTTCTCTCTCTCTCTTCCTACCTCCGTCTCTCCTTCTGCCTCACTCACATACTTTCTCCCTCCCTCCCCATCTCTCTCTCCTTACCCCTCTTCCTCCCTTTCTCTGTCTTCTGTATGTTTTCTCTCAATATTCTCCTGTGGTAATGGACATTGACCTTTCCCCCTCTCATCATAATACAGGACTGTTACCAACAGCAGAACAGACACTAGCACCACCCCCGCAATAGACGCATCAGCCTCAGCTCTGCCTTCTATTGGCTCGTCGACCATTGGGACGATGACGGACAGAGGATTGGACCTATCTAGCAACAGCATGGAAGTGGGGAAAGAATATGCCTCCGACCTATTACAGAGTAGTAACAATCTGAATGAGGAAGACAACAAAGAAATGCTTGAAACCAAAAAATGACATATAAGAAGATGGAAGAGAAGAGTACTGGGGCCTAACATTGTAGTCACTTTGCTAGAGACTATACATTAGGTTGTATTGATATTGATATTGGGTTGGGTATCAAAAATAGGCTGCTAAAGAAAGAAAAGAAAATTATGGAAACAAAAAAGAATCGTCACCTTTTGGAGTACTGTTAGATTTTAAGTGTTACATATTGGAAACTATAGGTTGTGTTACATCCTACATTTTTTAAATGGCTGAACCTTAAAATGAGTCAATGGTCCCGTAGGACAGATGTTAATATATTGGTAACCAATAGTGAATGTTACTGTAAAGCACACATTATGGTCAAATCTGCAGTTTCTACAGTTTAAAGTCCGAGATCATGTCTACTAACTACAATATTTTGTAGAAAGAAAGAGTAGGTCACATTTCCCAAAAACGTGTTTGAAATTGTGGGAAGAAATGTTGGGGGAATTTTCTGTTTATATATACGTAGATATACTGACCCCTTGGAAGTTCCAAATGAGGGATTCTATAAATATAGATAACCTACTGTATGAGCTACCACATTCAGTTCCCTGACGCCCTTTTAACCTCACTGCTACCAACAAGATCCTAATATACTTATAATCCCATCATCTAGTGTTGTAATATTGAGGGACAGGCCGTGTGTGAGAGATGACTCACCATGATCTGGGCCTGTATTCATAAAACATTTCCGAGTAGGAGAGCTGTTTTGCCTTTTAGATCAAACTGAATATGATTATATGGACATGGGGGACCTGATCCTAGATCAATCTTCTCAGCTGTCACTCTCCACCCCATCCATACTAGCTGTAAAACCACACGGTAGAACGGTTTCTGTGATTTGACCCGGATGGTAACTTTACATTAGTTCATCTTTTTATTTTTAGCCTTGTGTTATTAATCAAGTAGAATAATTCCTTGAGGAATAGTTGCACCTTATTTGTCTATAGTAGATTTCAAACTTTGATTTGTTACATTTTTAGAATATTGACTCGACTTTTGCCCCAAAGGCCTTAGGCATTCCCAGCACTTCCACTCTTTAATACAGCTTTTGTCTTTTGTCCATCCTCTGACAGTTGTAAATTTGAAAGTGAACTGACACAAGTGTCCCCACAACATGATAACCAGCAATTGAATCAATAATGTTTATTATTGTGCCATTGATTGGTTTCCTTGTTATTTTTGTTTATCAATAACAAGTCAGATGTTGTTGTAAAACCTACACTGTAGTCTGTGACACAGTGCTTGTCATCAATGTCAGAAGAACATAGAGGGAATGCTGTACATCCTGAAGCTATAGTTTCTCTTTCTGACATTAAACATGGGGGAAATGGCATGATGCAAGCAGATAATTCACCTCATCAACCGATAATTGTGACAGCATTTATAAGAGAACGTGTAAGTACGCTAGAGAAACGGATTATAAAACGTGACTGGCCAGCCATGTGAAAGTACAACACTTAGGTGTTTAACTTACATTTTGCAGTGTACAGTGCTGTGTTCTATTATTGTGTGTGAAGATGATTCTGAAGTCTGGTCTCCTGTATGCTTTTTAGACTACACTGTTTTGACAAATAAGGCAGAGATTGTATATGTTAGAAGTTGCTGCTCAAATACCCCAAAGCCTTATTAGAATAATGAATAGCAATTATCTCAAGCTTCGTCAATATAAATGCTTTCCTTCCAACACTGGTTGGTTGGAACCGATACAAACCAATACAAAGTGATTGACAGTGTATCTGTAATATGACTCCTTTGAGTCATCAAAGGAGAAACGCAAAAACAAAACAAAAATGGAAATGTGCTCTTGGTACCAAAATATTTAGCTGGCTATGTTTGCTACAATGTTCTTTCCTGAGTAACGAACCATTGTTGCAAAGGGGGTTGGAACCCAGAGACATAATACATGTATATATGGCTCTGGTAAAATCCTAGTCCCCTATAGGGTGCATTCCGAGAGTCATGCATGTACATATGTGATATGCAGTTGTGTATAGAAAAACAAACTACTTGTCAAGTGTTTGAAACTGTGGTGTTTCAGAAAGGAAATGTTTACCTTTTTCCTTTTAGGTGTTGGTCTCATATGAAACAAATAAACAAAAATAGATCAAGTAAAAACATGAAAACCTTTGTGGAGTGAGCTGTTTTTCAGACTCCCAAATCAAAACGTAATAATAAGCTGTTGTACAACGTCTGGTTGATAAGAAATATGTCTTCTTTTATTTTGTACCTTTAAGAACAACAACATGGGGGTGATTTGGTGCTGAATCTTTTACCCATCCTCCTTTAAAAGGACTAGCTTAGCTTTTTAAACATGAACCCAATAGAGAAATGTTTGTTTGAGGAAATAAGCTTTTTTGAAGTGGGGTTAATTTGTGATTTTGTAAGGTGGTTGGAACTGTCCTGTCTCTCTGTATCCCAAATTGGTTGCTTTTCCACTGTCCATTTTGAATAGACATCTGTTAAATACTCACTGTATTCAGTGTCCCACTGTACCATAAGGTGATGAGACTTTGTTGGTCTCACCCCTTCCTCCCGCATCCCAATTGAACCCCTGCTCGTCATAGCACACTGGATACTTGTATGTATATATTTAGTTTGTTTCCATGATGTTTCTCTTCTTCTCTTCAGACTGTTCTTCGTTGTTTGACTACCTTAGATTCTCCATCTTGCCTTTCTCCTGTGAAAATCTGATTCCTGATGGTGGGTTGTGATATTACCTAGAATGATTGTTTACAATTGTATTCTATTTTATCTCTGGATATTCTGTAAATATTGTAACTCATTGTCTTTTTTTAACTTGTTAATAAAGTTATCAGATAACGGTACTCTGTAGTTGTTGTTGATGTCAGGGATTATAGT
The DNA here is from genome assembly GCF_021184085.1 of Oncorhynchus gorbuscha. Taxonomy (NCBI): domain Eukaryota; kingdom Metazoa; phylum Chordata; class Actinopteri; order Salmoniformes; family Salmonidae; genus Oncorhynchus; species Oncorhynchus gorbuscha. The sequence continues at coordinate 36,007,939 of NC_060183.1, read as the reverse complement.
TGCGTTCTGTTTGTTGTTTCCAATCGGATATAGCTGTTTTATGTGTCTCTGTCACAAATTCCCAGAAATCGCAGGTCAATCCGCGTAATAATTTTTTATTTTGAATTGAATGTAATATTTTATGTTGTTTTTGTCTATAACTGTTCTGTACTTTGTAATGTATTTGTATGTTTTATGTGGACCCCCAGGAAGAGTAACTACTGTATGAGCAGTAGCTAATGTGGATCCTAATAAACTAAACTAAACCATTGTTTCAGGTTACTGACACTCCAAAAACAATTCTTTGTACAGGCCAAATCTATTAGTATGCCTTTCCCAATAGCTGTCATGAATTGTAATGCTCGACGCGAAAGCAAGCTTCCAAGAAAGCAGATTTACAAACATCAATGCTTGCTTTCAAGGACAGAATGGATGAGATTCTCAAAGATGAAATCATACAAAAGTATTTCACAATCACTGCTATGCAAACAATTGTTATCCTTAATTCATTATGTATTATTTATTACTCATTCCATCCCTCATGGTTGCTAATCATCTGTTAGTGTAATAATAATTATTTTTGGATGATTCCAGAGAATGAGAAATGGATAAATATCAAATACGTTTGCTTGCTGCAGTTGTCGGCCTACAATTCGGCTTGTTTGAATGTGTCTGTCATAGACGGTGACAATCTTCTGTTAGATCAAATGTCTTTATGCATCTTCAATCGTCTGTTAGTGGAGTGATGCACCCATCCCTTGGTGGCAGAGGACAAAGAGAAAGTTCAAAGGAGAAGCCATCCCAAATGGCACCCTATTCCCTATATAGTGCACTACTTTGGACCGAGACCCATAGGGCTCTGGTCCAAAGTAGTGCACTATGTAGGGGATAGGGTGCCATTTTTATTTGCATAATCCTTTGTCTCTCCCGTCAGTCACAGATTTTTTTTAATTATGTGACAAACATTCGGTAGACTGTGAAACCAGCGGACCAAGCCAGGCTATATTCACAGCTGGGACTCCCTCCTCATCTGTCCATAGATCTGAGAAAGTGGCCAGAGAAGAGAAAAAGGATACAGACAACTGTCCGTTCTGTAGCTACCAGAGAGATGAACTGTCCTAGGGCAGGGTAGTTCTAGAACTCCCTAGTAGGATGTCTGGTTAAAACAGCTATGGTTTACTTTCACTGTCAAAGATTAAACTGACATGATCTAATCAATCTGATCGTGATAATCGATATAAGAGTGAAGTCTCGATACGGGGTGAAGATCTTTTATGAAGATTTCATAGGAGTTTTTATGAACCCTTTAGATGAACTACCATGCCAATGTCAGTCCCTACCCCAAGTTGACAACACATGTTCTACTCTACAACTTGTTCATTTTACCGTCCTCTCTCTATACAGGCAGTCCTGTTGGATGGTTGCCACGGAGAGAGAGTCCTCAGAGCAGCTCATAATAGTCACAACAGCTTGTCCACAGGAAATAGCTACGGAGTGTCCATAATTCTATGTTCCACCCTTCCACCTGCCCAGCTAACAACACGTTCCCACAACTTTAGAAAATGTTCCCTTAATTAACTAAGGTTTGCATAAGAATGTTCCTGTGAGGTGCAAGGAATGTTTCCAAGAGACCATTGCCTTAATGTTAAATAGAACTTACCCAGAACATTGTTACCATGTTCTCACAATTTAAGATATGAGGCCTCCCGAGTGGCGCAGTGGTCTAAGGCACTGTATAGCAGTTGCTAGCTGTGCCACAAGAGATCCTGGTTCGAGTCCAGGCTTCTTTTGCAGCAGTCTGCGACCTGAAGACCCATGGGGCAGCGCACAATTGGCCCAGTGTCCGGGTTAGGGGAGGGTTTGGCCAGCAGGCATGTCCTTGTCCCATCACACTCTAGCGACTCCTGTGGCGGGCTGGGCGCAGTGCACGCTGACACGGTCGCCAGGTGTATGGTGTTTCCTCCGACACATTGGTGTGGCTGTCTTCCGGGTTAAGCGGACATTGTGTCAAGAAGCAGTGCGGCTTGGTTGGGTCGTATTTCGGAGGACGCATGGCTCTCGACCTTCGCCTTTCCTGAGTCCGTCGAAGTTGACTGTAGCTACCGATTGGGGAGAAAAAAAATAGAGAGAGATTTTTTAAGATATGAATGTTCTAGACATGTTTCATGGGAACGCTGCAAGAACAGTAATGTGTCCAGTTTTCCGTGGGTTAGGAGAATATTCTATCAACGTCCCTCAAAACATACACAGAACTTGGATGCCATGTTCTCAGAAAATAAGATATTAACGTTCTTGACACGTTCCATAGTAACTTTGCGAGAACATTTCTGTGTATCAGTTGTCAGGACATCGCCTGATTGTCCCAAAGAAATCCCCCCCCTCACCCTACTCTCACATTTTTAGCAATCTTAATGTAATTATTTGGCAACAGTTAAAACACACCTATCTGACCTAATTACAATTAATTTCTCATTGACACATGTTTGTTCTACATGAAATATGTGGTGTTAGATTTCAAAAAGACGATAGTATTCTCTTTGAGATGCTCAGCTATATACAATCAATAAATACTGATAATTGAATGTGGTCATAATTCGTGCTCAAAGGGAAATCCTATGGATTCCCATCTTTCAATGAGAAACTAATTTTATTAGATCAGATAGGTGTGTTGTGTAACTGTTGCCAAATAATGACATTAAAGAGCAAATTCCCCTAAAAACGTCTAATTTTGAAAACAGCCTATGTGGCATCGATATGAGTCCGAAACATTTATTCTACTGACAAAATGTACTACAAAGTGTACATTTGTTACATTTTGTCATAAAGTCAGTCTTATCCAAAACAGAGATTGTGAGACTTGTGGTTGTGACTGCATCACAACATAAATGAAGGTTGGGTTTGCTTCAATCCTACCCACATGCCCACAGCTGGCATCTATAAATTACACAATGTACATATGGGACAATATGTTAAAATTCCAATAGCTCCAGGTTTCAATGACGTAAAAACCTCAAACCAACTATAAATTGTAGAAATTCATATACATATATTGAAAGGATTTCATGAGAAAACTAAAAGGTGTGCAACATGAAAATATTGTCTAATTCACATTGTGTAATTTATTGACGGTCCCTAACTAGCCCGAGGCAGGCTATCCAAAGTCAAACTTTGCCACAGTGTACACCAGCCGGCTGAAGCTAATTGGCAAAATAATTTATCCAACTCTTCCCACTTGTGAACACACACACAAAACACCCATATCAAACCACAACCTGAAACCAACTCATGTTGGAATGGTTGCTAGAATTTCTTAATGAACCAAATCCATAACAATGCCAAATTAGGAAGTGCAGGCCCTTTTAACATGATTTGCTAAGAATGTGAGAGTACAGCAAATCCCCTAGCGGGTCTCAAACCTAGGCCATCAGCATCAATGAAGGACACCCTAACCACTGTCCCAATAAGGGATATCCCTAGGACATGTACTTATTGGGCCTGTATAGTTAGGCCCTGTCCAGAAGAAACCCTAATCCCACCTCCCTAGGCACTTGTGGAGAGCTTCAAGTTCCTCTGTGTCCACATCACTAAGGAACTATCACGGTCCACACGCATCAACACAGTCGTGAAGAGGGTACCCCAACTCCTCTTTCCCCTTCGGAGGCTGGAAAGATTTGGCATGGGCCCTCAGATCCTCAAAAGAGCATCTTGACTGGCTGCATCACCGCTTGGTATGGCAGCTGCTTGGCATCTGACCGCAAGGCGCCACAGAGGGTAGTTTATCAGTATATCCCTGTCAACCAGGACCTCTACACCAGGCGGTGTCCGAGGAAGGCCCTAAAAATTGTCAAAGACTCCAGCCACCCAAGTCATAGAGTGTTCTCTCTGCTACCGCACGACAAGCGGTACCGATGCACCAAGGCTGGACACAACAGGACCCTGAACAGCTTCGACCCCCAAGCTATAAGACTGCTACATAGTTAGTTAAATAGCTAACCAACCCAGAACAATCTGATTTGACCCTTTTTGCACTAGATCTTTTGACTTATCACATAGGTTGCTGTTACTGTTTATTATCTGTCCCATTGCCTAGTCACTTTATCCCTACCTATATGTACATATCTACCTCAATTAATATATATATATTATATATATTTATATATATATATATATTTGTTTTTATCTGCATTGTTGGGAAGTAAGCATTTCACTATTAGTCTACACCTGTTGTTTACGAAGTATTTTGTAGATCTGATAGGTGTAAGGCTGTAAGCAATAGGGTGAAAACACTCCGAAGTAGATCTCAACTCTGTTAAAAGTACACAAAAAAGACAACTTTTATTGATTATAGTCATTCCGGCGCCGACAGAGATGGCCGCCTTGCTTCGTGTTCCTAGGAAACTATGCAGTTTTTTGTTTTTTAGGTGTTATTTCTTACATTAGTACCCCAGGTCATCTTAGGTTTCATTACCTACAGTCGAGAAGAACTACTGATAATAAGATCAGCATCAACTCACCATCAGTACGACCAAGAATATGATTTTCGCGACGCGGATCCTGTTTTCTGCCTTTCAACCAGGACAACGGAATGGATCCCATGCGGCGACCCAAAAAGATGACTCCGTAAAAGTGGGAAACGAGGCGGTCTTCTGGTCAGACTCCGGAGACGGGCACATCGTGCACCACTCCCTAGCATTCTTCTCGCCAATGTCCAGTCTCTTGACAACAAGGTTGATGAAATCCGAGCAAGGGTAGCATTCCAGAGGGACATCAGAGACTGTAACGTTCTTTGCTTCACGGAAACATGGCTCACTGGAGATACGCTATCGGAGGCGGTGCAGCCAGCGGATTTCTCCACGCATCGCGCCGACAGAAACAAACATCTTTCTGGTAAGAAGAGGGGCGGGGGCGTATGCCTTATGGCTAACGAGACGTGGTGTGATCAAAGAAACATACAGGAACTCAAATCCTTCACCTGATCACCTGATTTAGAATTCCTCACAATCAAATGTTGACCGCATTATCTACCAAGAGAATTCTCTTCGATTATAATCACAGCCGTATATATCCCCCCCCCCACATCGATGGCTCTGAACAAACTTTATTTGACTGTTTGCAAACTGGAATCCATACATCCTGAGGCTGCATTCATTGTAGCTGGGGATTTTACCAAGGCTAATCTGAAAACAAGACTCCCTAAATTGTATTAGCATATCGATTGTGCAACCAGGGCCGGAAAAACCTTGGATCATTGTTACTCTAACTTCCGCGACGCATATAAGGTCCTGCCCCGCCCTCCTTTCGGAAAAGCTGACCACGACTCCATCTTGTTGATCCCTGCCTACAGGCAGAAACTAAAACAAGAAGCTCTCACGCTGAGGTCTGTCCAACGCTGGTCCGACCAAGCTGATTCCACACTCCAAGACTGCTTCCATCACGTGGACTGGGATATGTTTCGTATTGCGCCAGATAACAACATTGACGAATACGCTGATTCGGTGTGCAAGTTCATTAGAACGTGCGTTGAAGATGTCGTTCCCATAGCAACGATTAAAACATTCCCTAACCAGAAACCGTGGATTGATGGCAGCATTTGCGTGAAACTGAAAGCGCGAACCACTGCTTTTAATCAGGGCAAGGTAACATGACCGAATACAAACAGTGCAGCTATTCCCTCCGCAAGGCTATCAAACAAGCTAAGCGTCAGTATAGAGACAAAGTAGAATCTCAATTCAACGGCTCAGACACAAGAGGTATGTGGCAGGGTCTACAGTCAATCACGGACTACAAGAAGAAAACCAGCCCAGTCACGGACCAGGATGTCTTGCTCCCAGGCAGACTAAATGACTTTCTTGCCCGCTTTGAGGACAATACAGTGCCACTGACATGGCCTGCAACGAAAACATGCGGACTCTCCTTCACTGCAGCCGAGGTGAGTAAAACATTTAAACGTGTTAACCCTCGCAAGGCTGCAGGCCCAGACGGCATCCCCAGCCGCGCCCTCAGGGCATGCGCAGACCAGCTGGCCGGTGTGTTTACGGACATATTCAATCAATCCCTATACCAGTCTGCTGTTCCCACATGCTTCAAGAGGGCCACCATTGTTCCTGTTCCCAAGAAAGCTAAGGTAACTGAGCTAAACGACTACCGCCCCATAGCACTCACTTCCGTCATCATGAAGTGCTTTGAGAGACTAGTCAAGGACCATATCACCTCCACCCTACCTGACACCCTAGACCCACTCCAATTTGCTTACCGCCCAAATAGGTCCACAGACGATGCAATCTCAACCACACTGCACACTGCCCTAACCCATCTGGACAAGAGGAATACCTATGTGAGAATGCTGTTCATCGACTACAGCTCGGCATTCAACACCATAGTACCCTCCAAGCTCGTCATCAAGCTCGAGACCCTGGGTCTCGACCCCGCCCTGTGCAACTGGGTACTGGACTTCCTGACGGGCCGCCCCCAGGTGGTGAGGGTAGGCAACAACATCTCCACCCCGCTGATCCTCAACACTGGGGCCCCACAAGGGTACATTCTGAGCCCTCTCCTGTACTCCCTGTTCACCCACGACTGCGTGGCCACGCACGCGTCCAACTCAATCATCAAGTTTGCGGACGACACAACAGTGGTAGGCTTGATTACCAACAACGACGAGACGGCCTACAGGGAGGAGGTGAGGGCCCTCGGAGTGTGGTGTCAGGACAATAACCTCACACTCAATGTCAACAAAACTAAGGAGATGATTGTGGACTTCAGGAAACAGCAGAGGGAACACCCCCCTATCCACATCGATGGAACAGTAGTGGAGAGGGTAGTAAGTTTTAAGTTCCTCGGCATACACATCACAGACAAACTGAATTGGTCCACTCACACAGACAGCATCGTGAAGAAGGCGCAGCAGCGCCTCTTCAACCTCAGGAGGCTGAAGAAATTTGGCTTGTCACCAAAAGAACTCACAAACTTCTACAGATGCACAATCGAGAGCATCCTGGCGGGCTGTATCACCGCCTAGTACGGCAACTGCTCCGCCCACAACCGTAAGGCTCTCCAGAGGGTAGTGAGGTCTACACAACGCATCACCGGGGGCAAACTACCTGCCCTCCAGGACACCTACACCACCCGATGTTACAGGAAGGCCATAAAGATCATCAAGGACAACAACCACCCGAGCCACTGCCTGTTCACCCCGCTATCATCCAAAAGGTGAGGTCAGTACAGGTGCATCAAAGCTGGGACCGAGAGACTGAAAAACAGCTTCTATCTCAAGGCCATCAGACTGTTAAACAGCCACCACTAACATTGAGTGGCTGCTGCCAACACACTGACACTGACTCAACTCCAGCCACTTTAATAATGGGAATTGATGGGAAATGATGTAAAATATATCACTAGCCACTTTAAACAATGCTACCTAATATAATGTTTACATACCCTACATTATTCATCTCATATGCATACATATATACTGTACTCTATATCATCTACTGCATCCTTATGTAATACATGTATCACTAGCCACTTTAACTATGCCACTTTGTTTACATACTCATCTCATATGTATATACTGTACTCGATACCATCTACTGTATCTTGCCTATGCTGCTCTGTACCATCACTCATGCATATATCTTTATGTACATATTCTTTATCCCCTTACACTGTGTATAAGACAGTAGTCTTGGAATTGTTAGTTAGATTACTTGTTGGTTATTACTGCATTGTCGGAACTAGAAGCACAAGCATTTCGCTACACTCGCATTAACATCTGCTAACCATGTGTATGTGACAAATACAATTGGATTTGATTTGATTTGATCATTAAAACAGGTTAATATTCCCCATCAGCAATAGACAACTATGCAGAAAGCCCTTAAATTGCTGAAATAAGTTAATCAAATTGAATGATGAGAGAACAGTCAAATGAACTGAGAACTGACATGTTCTGTGTATGTCTGGTGGGACGTTAATGGAATATTCTCTTAACCCTCAGAAAAGTAGACATAGGAGTGTTCTTGCAACGTCTCATTAAATGTGTCTAGAACATGAATATCTTATATTCTGAGAACATGGTAACCACGTTCTGGGTAAGTTTTGTTCGACATTAAGGGAATGTTCTCCTATCTGTAATGCTAAAATAGGTTCTGAGAAAGTTTTTGCTAACCTAGACTAATGTTCCCCTAACTAACAGAAAAGTGGACATTCAAACATTAGGGGAACATTTACAGGTAAAATTACAAAAACGTTCCCTCTCCCTAGAATTGTTAGCTCGGTGGCTTCTCTCACTTACCCACTAACATCTCGGCCATCAACTCTGTAGAACTGGGAACTGAGATCCAAACCACAACCCCAGAGGAATGCTTGACTACCAGTCCTGTACAGGATACACAGTTGTGATACAGAAACAGTGGGGTAATGTAAGCCTATGTAAAAAAAATCATATAAATTAAAGATGTCTCCTCAGGCATTTTAGAATAAGATATGGTTGTACTGGAGTGTTAAAAGACAGTAGCTTGTCAGTGAGTTACTCCTTTAGAGTTGGGTCTCTCTTGTCTTAGTACATCCAAGTCAAAGTCTTACTCTCAGTCTTACTCTCAGTTCAGTGTTTCCTAATACCTATTTTGGAAGCACTTTATTTCACAGTTCTAACATAATCTTTAAAAAAACATATTCAAGACATGTGAGATCAGGAGTGGGAATCTCTGAAGCTCACCACTTCTGAGGGGACAACGGCAGACTCACGACCCCTAGAGACAGAGAGACTGAGGAGCAGTCATGGCAGGCAGCTAGAATTGAGCTCTCCCACAGGAGTAGAAGGAATGCCTGATGTGTGTTGTTCTCCAGTGACTGGACCAGGCAGAATTAGAGGAGTGGAGCTAGGGACTTAGAGAGAGAGAAAGCAAGAGAGAGTGTGTGTGTGAGAGAGAGAGAGAGAGAGAGAGAGAGAGAGAGAGAGAGAGAGAGAGAGAGAGAGAGAGAGAGAGAGAGAGAGAGAGAGAGAGAGAGAGAGAGAGAAGAAAGAGCAGCAGCCGCAGGCCAAGGGCATTGAGTTCCAACATATTATCACTCACTTGACAGGGTCCTCTGAAAATCAGATGGGCTATTCAGAGAGACAGCAGATTTAGGGAGGGGGGGGAGTCTGTTAGTACAATTTGGGTGGGGGGGGGGGGATCTTTAACTAGAAGGATATTTAATTAGAAAAAGTATTTATTAACAAAAGGTGAACAAATACACTATATATACAAAAGGATGTGGACAAGGCCTCCCGAGTGGCGCAGCGGTCTAAGGCACTGCATCCCAGTGCTTGAGACGTCACTACAGACCCGGGTTCGTGTCACTACAGACCCAGGCTGTGTCACAACAGGCTGTGACTGGGATAAATAAAATAGTATGTGGACACCCCTTCAAATGAGTGGATTCGGATATTTCAGCCACACGCATTGCTGACTGGTGTATAAAATTGAGCACACACTACTGCAATCTCCATAGACAAAAATTTGAAGAAGAATGGACTTACTGAAGAGCTCAGTGACTTTTGACATTGCACTGTCATAGGAAGCCACCATTCCAACAAGTAAGTTCTTAAAATTTCTGCCATGCTAGAGCTGCCCTGGTCAACAGTAAGAGCTGTTATTGTGAAGTGGAAATATCTAGGCGCAACAATGGCTCAGCCATGAAGAGGTAGGCCACACAAGCTCACAGAATGGTACCGGTGAGCATGTAGCGCATAAAAATCGCCTGTTCTTGATTGCATACTCATTACTGAGTTCCAAACTGCCTCTGGAAGTAATGTCAGCACAATAACTGTTCATTGGAAGCCTCATGATGGGATTCCATGGCCGAGCAGGCACACACAAGCCTAAGATTACCATGCACAATGCCAAGTGTTGGCTGGAGTGGTGTAAAGCTGCCATCATTAGACTCTGGAGCAGTGGAAACATGTTCTCTGTAGTGATGCTTTACCATCTGGCAGTCTGATGGACAAATCTGTGTTTGGTGGATGCCAGGAGAACACTACTGTAAAGTTTAGTGGAGGAGGAATAATGGTCTGTTTTTCATGGTTCGGGCTCGGCCCCTTAGTTCCAGTGAAGGGGAATCTTAATGCTACAGCATACATTTACATTTGAGACAATTCTGTGCTTCCAACTTTGTGGCAACAGTTTGGGGAAGGCCCTTTCCTGTTTCAGAATGACAATGCCCCTCTGCACAAAGCAAGGTCAATACAGAAATGGTTTGTCGAGACTGGGGTGGAAGAATTAGACTGGCTTTCACAGAGCCCTGACCTCAACTCCAACAAACACCTTTGGGATGAATTGGAACGCAAACTGCGAGCCAGGCCTAATCGCCTAAAATCAGTGCCGGACCTCATTAATGCTCTTGTGGCTAAATGGAAGCAAGTCCCCGCAGCAATGTTCCAACAGTTAGTGGAAAGCCTTCCCAGAAGAGTGGAGGCTGTTATAGTAGCGAATGGGGGACCAACTCCATATTATTGCCCATGATTTTGGAATGAGACATTGGATGAGCGGGTGTCCACATACTTTCGGTCATGTAGTGTACGTTTGCTTTGCAGAACTTGTTTTTGTAGCCGTTTTACATCTAATTTCCTGCAATTCTACACATTTTGCCATGACTTATACCGTGTTAATATGATATCTGATTGAGAGTAATTAACTACATCAATGGGGGCCCCTTGGAGGTCAGGGAACCTGGGCATGTGGCCTGTGTGCCTGGTCGGTAATTTGGTCATGACTACAAGTTTACCTGTTATCCATAGGTTTCCACCCAATTGGCAACAGATTTTCATGCGAATATTCTCAAATCTGCATGAAAACAATATGCTAATTTTCCTACCAGAGATGTGTTTCCATCAAATTGACTTGCGGACTAAATGTTGTACGTGATGAGGTAGTGTACATAAAAATAACTTTTGCTCTTAAATTCTCATGTACCAAACACAAAATATAAGTTAAATGGGTTTCCATCGCATTATCAACTCTACGGATCGTTTTGTCACAAAATATGTTGCCTTATATAGCGAATGTGTCCACTCTGGTCTTGGTACACTCTAGACATCAGCTTGCAGATACAGTGCAGGTAGGCTACCTTCATAGTAAGATTATTATGGACAAAAGAGCAAGATCATTTCTATTTGTCAAACATCAGCCAAGCATCCATCATCATGTCACCAGAATAAAAGCCTCAATATTTATTGGAAAAGACCCACTAGGCAAAAATGGGTTAAATCAATGTTGTTTCCACATCATTTCAACCCCAAAAATCTATGTGATGACTTTGAATCAATGTGGGAAAATGATTGGATTTGCAAGAAGTAATCAACGCAAGGGAATTTTTTTTTCTTTTTTATCAACTCAACTTTTAACCCAAATCAGATGCAATTTTTTTGTCGATTTCACGAAATTCATGCAAGTCAACCAAATGGAAATGGAAACTAGACGTTGAACTGACGTCTGTGCCCAGATGTGAGCATAAAGTTCATCATGTGCACTTTCACAATCCTGTTAAATTCATCATAACTTTACAGTATATCTGTAGCTAAATAAACTGCATGCTTCCCAAGTAGTAGAGGGAGAACCACAAATACATGGCGTGACTCCAAATTTACCTCAATAAATTTGGAGGTTATTATATCAATATTTGTGCATAATTCATTTTACCGACACAAGACGATCCCACCTTGTCTAGCGTATTGTATTTTGTCAACCTTTGGAACGTTTACGGACTAATCTGTTTCCATCAGGCCTGCCATTTAAAAAAAATATTTGACATGTATACTTTACTCGCATAGAAAGGTTGGATGGAAATCTGGTGATGCACAACCGAGTTTTGAAATTTTACATGGTGATTTCTACTATTCTAACTCTCAACAGTTACATTTTTCTTAAATAATCCAAGGTTCAGACATCGGTGTTCTCATAATGTATCAACATCATAATGCCCTTGGTTAAACAGGATAACTTACTAACTGAATACAGAATGTTGAATGATATAAACGGTTGAATGAGTTTAGATTTTTGAAAGACTATTGTTACACCAAAATGAGCATCTCTTCCAGTTAATAAAGAGAGTAAAGGGAGTACTATTTGTAGTGAATGTGTTCGAAAATATACAGTCCCGGTGAGATATAAAAGTAAACAGATAATAAATAGATAACGAATAAACCACACATTACCTTGAGTTTACTAATACTTAGGTAATAATTAATTCAATTGAAGACAATATAGTGTGGTGTTTGATTTCATTATCAGCTATACGTTGTATGACTCTATAAAATAAAACAATTTATGATTGTGTATGAAGAGCCAGACTTACATTGCCCATTGGTGTGGTCTCAATGTTGGAAAGTCAAAAAGGTTCATGCCCAATTACCCACTGGTACTTCAGGGCACAGCTTCATTCTTTTAGTGATCACTGGGTTGCTCCAGCAGGTCAGAGGCCTACCTCCTTCTCCTTCACTCTGAGATGTGGAGTCTTCTCTGTGGGTCTGACCTGACTTAGCCTACGCCCTCAGACACTTCATGGCCTAGCATTAATATAAGCAACTGCTTTCAGGTTTACCCATGTCACAACCTCTGCCGAAGTCGATCCCTCTCCTTGTTCGGGCGGCGTTCACCGGTCGACATCACCGGTCTTTTAGCCATCGCCAATCCACTTTTCATTTTCCATTTGTTTTGTCTTTGTTTTCTACAGACCTGGTTTCTATTCCCCAATTACATGTTAATTTGTTAACCCTCTGTTTCCCACATGTTAGTGTGCGTGTTTATTGATTGTTCATGTCGGTACTTGTCGGTTTATGTATTTATGCCCGTTATTTTCGAGTGACCGGTATTTCTCCGCACTTTGAGTATTGTCTGTATACTGGTGCTGTCGTGGAATTAAATACCTTGTACACTCATTTCTGCTCCCCCACGCCTGATTCACTGCACCAGTTAACCACCGCCTGACAGAAACACACACCACGAAATGGAATCAGCGGACCCTGGCCGCCTGCGCGATGTGGAGCGACAGGGCCCTGATCGATCACTACCATTGTAGTTTGCGCGAGGATGTCCGATGGGAGTTGGCCTGCAGGGACACCAACCCTACTTAGGCTGACAGATACTACAACAGCCCTATGCCTTACTTTGTGAGACTGCTTAACTGTAATATTATATACTACATCTCTTATCATTTTTTTTATTTGGACACTCAAACATCTGGTGAACACTACGGTTAACATTACAAAAACATTTTCTCTCCCTAGAATTGTTAGCTGGTAGAATCAAATCAAATCAAATGTTATTTGTCACATACACATGGTTAGCCAATGTTAATGCGAGTGTAGCGAAATGCTTGTGCTTCGAGTTCCGACCATGCATTAATATCTAAAAAGTAATCTAACAATTTCACAACTACCTTATACACACAAGTGTAAAGGAATTAATAAGAATATGCACATAAAAATGTATGGATGAGTGATGGCCGAACGGCATAGGCAAGATGCAGTAGATGGTATAAAGTACAGAATATACATATGAGGTGAGTAGTGCAGGGTATGTTAACATTATATAAAGTGGCTAGTGATACATTTATTACATCCAATTTTTAATTATTAAAGTGGCTAGAGATTTGAGTCCGTATGTTGGCAGTAGCCACTCAATGTTAGTGATGGCTGTTTAACAGTCTGATAGCCTTGAGATAGAAGCTGTTTTTCAGTCTCTCGGTCCCAGCTTTGATGCACCTGTAATGACCTGGCCTTCTGGATGATAGCGGGGTGAACAAGCAGTGGCTTGGTTGGTTGTTGTCCTTGATGATCTTTTTGGCCTTCCTGTAACATCGGGTGGTGTAGGTGTCCTGGAGGGCAGGTAGTTTGCCCCCGGTGAAGCGTTGTGCAGACTTCACTACCCTCTGGACAGCCTTACAGTTGTGGGCAGAGCATTTGCTGTACCAGGCGGTGATACAGCCCGACAGGATGCTCTATATTGTGCATCTGTAAAAGCCTAATTTCTTCAGCCTCCTGAGGTTGAAGCGGCGCTGCTGTGCCTTCTTCACCATACTGTCTGTGTGGGTGGACCATTTCAGTTTGTCTGTGATGTGTATGCCGCGGAATTTATAATTTTACACCTTATCCACTACTGTCCCGTCGATGTGGATAGGGGGATGCTCCCTCTGCTGTTTCCTGAAGTCCACGATGATCTCCTTTGTTTTGTTGACATTGAGTGTGAGGTTATTTTCCTGACAGCTCACTCCGAGGGCCAACTCCCCTGTAGACTGTCTTGTCTCTGTTGTTTATCAAGCCTACCACTGGAGTGTCTTCTGCAAACTTGATGATTGAGTTGGAGGCGTGCATGGCCACACAGTCATGGGTGAACAGGGAGTACAAGAGAGGGCTGAGAACACACCCTTGTGGGGCCCCAGTGTTGAGGATCAGCGGGGTGGAAATGTTGTTTCCTACCCTCACCACCTGGGGGGAGCCCGTCAGGAAGTATAGGACCCAGTCGCACAGGGCGGGGTTGAGACCCAGGCTCTCGAGCTTAAAGACAAGTTTGGAGGGTACTATGGTGTTAAATGCTGAGCTGTAGTCGATGAACAACATTCTTACATACGTATTCCTCTTGTCCAGATGGGTTAGGGCAGTGTGCAGTGTGATGCGATTGCATCGTCTGTGGACCTATTGGGGTGGTAAGCAAATTGGTGTGGGTCTAGGGTGTCAGGTAGGGTGGAGGTGATATGGTCCTTGACTAGTCTCTCAAAGCACTTCATGATGACGGAAGTGATTGCTATGGGGCGAAAGTCATTTAGCTCAGTTACCTTAGCTTTCTTGGGAACAGGAACAATGGTGGCCCTCTTGAAGCATGTGGGAACAGCAGACTGGGATAAGAATTGATTGAATATGTCTGTAAACACACCAACCAGCTGGTCTCTGCATGCTATGAGGATGCGGCTAAGGATGCCGTCTGGGCCGGCATCCTTGCGAGGGTTAAAACTTTTAAATGTTTTACTCAAGTTGGCTACAGTGAAGGAGAGCCCGCAGGTTTTGGTAGCGGGCCGTGTCGGTGGCACTGTATTTTCCTCAAAGCAAGCAAAGAAGTTGTTTAGTTTGTCTGGGAGCAAGAAATCGTGGTCTGGTTTTATTTTTGTAGTCTGTGATTGACTGTAGACCCTGCCACATATCTCTTGTGTCTGAGCCGTTGAATTGCGACTCTACTTTGTCTCTATACTGACGCTTAGCTTGTTTGATTGCCTTGCGGAGGGAATAGCAACACTTTTTGTATTCGGTCATGTTTGACGCCTTGCCCTGATTAAAAGCAGTGGTTCGCGCTTTCAGTTTTGTGAGAATGCTACCATCAATCCACGGTTTCTGGTTGGGAAAGGTTTTAATAGTCGCTGTGGGTAGAACATCACCGATGCACTTGCTAATAAACTCGCTCAACGAATCAGCGTATTCATCAATGTTATTGTCCAATGCTATGTGGAACATATCACAGTCCACGTGTTCGAAGCAATCTTGAAGCGTGGAATCCGATTGGTCGGACCAGCGTTTACCAGACCTGAGCACGGACGTTTCCTGTTTTAGTTTCTCTCTATAGGCTGGGAGCAACAAAATGGAGTCGTGGTCAGATTTTCTGACAGGAGTGTGGGGGAGGGCTTTGTATGCGTCACAGAAGTTAAGAGTAACAATGATCCAGGGTTTTGCCAGCCTGTGTCGCGTATTCAATATGCTGATAACATTTTTTTTGGGGGGGGGGGGGGTATACACACCTGTGATTATAATCTAAGAGAATTCTCTTGGTAGATAATGTGGTCGGCATGATCTAAATAGGGCCATAACCTTTAGCCTATTAATAGGCCTATTTGGGAGGTGCGTAAGGATGGTAGATCTGGATACAGGAAGGAGGGTAGCGCAGCCTAAAAGTTACAACTCTTAAAAACGTATATAATATAGTGCAATAAGGAAACTAGAATGGTTTTTTAAAATTCTGAGAAAATAGCACCCTTAAATCAGTTTAAAATCAGTCACTAACAGCCGGAAATTATGATTGATGCGCCAATGATGATGATCTGCTTCTGTGATGTACTGCTACCAATGAATGAATGGATGGATGGATGATAACTACATTTCTCAGGTCTCGTGCACATCACACTCGCATCACGAGTTGGCGTATGCCTAATCGTTTTTTTGTGTAAAGGTTTGTTTATGGTTAGCGCTGAAAAGGCAAAAGCGTAATGGTGGTGGACAGCCTCTGATGACAACTAATGGCAGAAGTGGATTTGTTGTTTGAGTCTTATGGAGCGTTCAGTAAAGCTGGTGGAAGTGAGTTGAAGACTGACTGGAAAATTGAGAAAAAGAGATAAAGTTGCAAATAAAGTTGAGGCTCGGTCTAATCCCTCTGGGAAAGAACTGGTTGCATCAACGTTGTCTCCACGTCATTTGAACAAAAAAAGTTCAATGTGATGACGTTGAATCAACATAGAAACTGATTGGATTTGCAAAAAGTCAGCAAAGTAAGGGAATTTAGCCTTATTTTCACCCAATTTATAACCTGAATCCAGTCACATCGTACTTTTTTCTTTTTTGGGGGGGGGGGGGGGGTTCACGTTGAATTAACTTTATATGGCAACTTAACCAAATGTAAATCAAAACTAGACATTGAAAGGACATCTTTCCCCAGTGCTATGTTGCCTAATTCCTTGTTGGAGTTCGATTCATCGATAAGGATGCATTTTTGGGAGACCCAATTGCTGTTGCACTGAAGGTGGAGGATGCACTTGGGTTAGGTGGAGGACGCACTTGGGTTAGGTGGAGGACGCACTGGGGTTGAGTCGGCCAGCATTACCAGGAATGTTATGGTGTTGATTTATTTTTTCATAAGAACAAAAGGAACGTGCATTGTGGCTGGGGAAATTATGGGAGTATGAAGTGGAAAGCTTTGACATTCTGAGCAGGGAATCGGCAAAAGGTGTCATCTCTGGCATCTCGGTGGAAATTGAGACTCAATGTCATAATCACCATGTACCAGGTCCGGGGGTAGTGGAGGCACGTCCCTTGAACCTACCCGTGTTATTGCTATTTGATGAAGAGTTTATCCCGAAACATGAAAAGCTGGGGTATATGAGATACGCAGTGAAAGCTTTTTCGTTCCGTTGCAATGTCGTAATTACAAGAAGTTTGGCGATGTGGCAGGTGTGTGCAGACGGAATAAATATGTTGTTGAAGAGTTAGTGGATACACGATGATGCAATTGTGGTGGGAACCATGTTCCTGAGTTTAGGATGGCCCTGTAAATCAAATCAAATCAAATTTATTTATATAGCCCTTCGTACATCAGCTGATATCTCAAAGTGCTGTACAGAAACCCAGCCTAAAACCCCAAACAGCAAACAATGCAGGTGTAAAAGCACGGTGGCTAGGAAAAACTCCCTAGAAAGGCCAAAACCTAGGAAGAAACCTAGAGAGGAACCGGGCTATGTGGGGTGGCCAGTCCTCTTCTGGCTGTGCCGGGTAGAGATTATAACAGAACATGACCAAGATGTTCAAATGTTCATAAATGACCAGCATGGTCAAATAATAATAAGGCAGAACAGTTGAAACTGGAGCAGCAGCACAGTCAGATGGACTGGGGACAGCAAGGAGCCATCATGTCAGGTAGTCCTGGGGCACGGTCCTAGGGCTCAGGTCCTCCGAGAGAGAGAAAGAAAGAGAGAATTAGAGAGAGCATATGTGGGGTGGCCAGTCCTCTTCTGGCTGTGCCAGGTGGAGATTATAACAGAACGTGGCCAAGATGTTCAAATGTTCATAAATGACCAGCATGGTTGAATAATAGTAAGGCAGAACAGTTGAAACTGGAGCAGGAGCATGGCCAGGTGGACTGGGGACAGCAAGGAGTCCTCATGTCAGGTAGTCCTGGGACATGGTCCTAGGGCCCAGGCCAGTTGAAACTGGAGCAGCAGCATGGCCAGGTGGACTGGGGACAGCAAGGAGTCATCATGTCAGGTAGTCCTGGGGCATGGTTCTAGGGCTCAGGTCCTCCGAGAGAGAGAAAGAAAGAGAGAAGGAGAGAATTAGAGAACGCACACTTAGATTTACACAGGACACCGAATAGGACAGGAGAAGTACTCCAGATAAACAAACTGACCCTAGCCCCCCGACACATAAACTACTGCAGCATAAATACTGGAGGCTGAGACAGGAGGGGTCAGGAGACACTGTGGCCCCATCCGAGGACACCCCCGGACAGGGCCAAACAGGAAGGATATAACCCCACCCACTTTGCCAAAGCACAGCCCCCACACCACTAGAGGGAAATCTTCAACCACCAACTTACGGGGTGAAGGGTGAAGGAGGTCGAAATAGCAAGAATCAGGGCTGTCCAGCAGGTCTCATATGTGGAGGCAGTGCAATTTGGGGTGGCAGGTAGCCTAGTGTTGAGCCAGTAACCGAAAGGTTCCTGGATTGAATCCCAGAGCGGTCAAGGCAGCCCCTGAACAAGGCAGTTAACCCACAGTTCCCTGGTAGGCCAACATTTTGCAGGGAATACGGTCTGAAGATGATCTTCCAATTTAGACCCCAGAGCCTGTAGGGGTCTGCGTATGCATTTTAATCTGAATAAAGGAGTACATATATTTTTTTGTGTGTATGTTCGATTTTGTTCCTCACCCTTTCCGTATTTCCCCGTGCTTTTTCTGCGTTAAAGTTCCCCAGTTTTCACCCCACACAGTAGGTGGCGGCATAATACCAGAGCAGCAACCTATGACGAGCTAGCGAAAATAGCATCAAATCTAACTACACCTTCAGAAAGAGTACGGGGTGAAACAAGTTAAGAAACCTAAGATAAATTGCTCGCCGCCAAAATGCAGATAACATTAAAAACTCTCCAACAGCAGACATTTAAAATCGACATAGACGCAGAGGAGACGGTGAGTTGAAACCATGCATTTGTTGAAGGGGTGGAGGACTTTGTCTAACTTACCGTTGCGTTGGCTAACAAGCTAAGCTAACTTGCATTCTTAGCTAGTTTGACATGGCTGGCTAACGTTAGCAAAGCAACTTCAACATGTTTAAGTCCCCAGTCAAGTAACTAGATAACGTTGGTAAGTTTCTTAGTAACGTTACTTAACAAAGTAGGTTGTTCATTACTGCAAATACACCCATTGTGATTTTATGTTGGCAAAAACTGGTAATGGTAGTGTACGCGGTAGCTGACTAATGCTAGCATTAGCTGGTAAGTGTTGGTAGTTCGCTATCTAATTGTCTCAAGTTTCTCAACCTCAACTAATTGTTAGCTAACTAGCACACAACTAGCCACAATGTGCTCTAACGATATATATTTATTAAAAACGACAACTTTCGAGTTTAGCGTAGTTAGCTAGCTAACGTTAGGGAGCTAGCTATGTATTCTAACGTTAGCTAGCTAGCTAAACAGCTGCTGCCTCACGTGTCTTATGAAGCAGTTGGATAGTTTATTAGCTAACCTAGCTAAATGTTGATAATCCAAATAATTGATCCGTTACTGTAGCGATCTAACTTAGTTTGACACCCCTGCAGCTAGCTAGATACTGTCGGCATTTGGTTGTTATTAGCGAGGCGAATATTAGCTAACGTTAGCGGACGTCGTTATCTAACGTTAGTGCAGAAACTTCTCCTCAGCCCGAGTCATTGACAGTGGCCTATTGGCGTGACCCAGAATTCCGAGAAGTTGTCAATCGTAAACTGTTTTTATTTTAGGCAGTGTGTAGTAAGTTGCCAAGTATTAGTATTATAAGACCTCTCTCAGAGAACTCGGGCACCAGACTTTGAATTGTTTAATTGGTTTCATAGCTATCTATTTTAGCCTAATCATCAGCCATTTAACCAGTAAACTGAGACATATCATATGCTTCTCGCAATGGACTTCGTTCTCTTTGTGATTTGTCTGTCGTCTTTTCTCTCTCTACAGGTAAAAGCCTTAAAGGAAAAAATTGAGAATGAGAAGGGAAAAGATGGTTTTCCTGTTGCTGGACAAAAGTTGATATATGCAGGTACAGTTTCAGTCTTGTATTCCCCTGCTCTCTCTTGTCTGACAGTTTGTTGAGGACGGATAGAAATGCATAGGTCGTTGAGCTGTCACAATATAATTACATGTCTGTTGGCTTGTCCTGTGGCATCTCAATGTTTTCATGTAATTATGTTACGGGAATGCAGATTGCAGCAATAGTGTTCAATCTGTGTATGTGGCATGGTAATGTTTCTTCACCACTATGAATTAACCTTATAGGTGATGGGGATGGGTTTCTGGCAATTTCAATGGCAAAGAATGTCAGGGTTATTGTGGAATTGTCGGTTGATAAATTAATATCTTCATGTTTGTTGCTTGAAGGGAAAATCCTAAATGATGACACAGCCCTCAAGGAGTATAAGATTGATGAGAAGAACTTTGTGGTCGTCATGGTGGCAAAGGTAAGGGATTAGAAACGTTGCGATTTTCCATGAAATTACATGCCTTTCATTGGGGTGGAGACCTGAATACATAACATACGCTTCACTATTTTCAAATCCATCATAAACATGCTACACACACACACAGTGACAACTACTGATAATGGCAGATGGACTTAATTAACTTTCCATGTCATTGGACGTGTGTGTAGCTTGTGTGTGTGTGTTCACCTTGAAGCAATATTTTTTCCAGACCTGTCACATGCACCTCAATATCACTAAGAAGACAGGCAGAATGCAGATTAAATCCCACTGTGCGGAGTGGATTGCAATCTGTTACATCTCCGCTCCCTATACTCACAGGTGCAGCAACAGTTCATGTAATGGAGTTTCTCACCGCAGAGCTACAATATGTGCTTTCTGCACAGTTTGAATGTCTACAATAGAGGTCGACTGATTATGATTTTTCAACACCGATACCGATTTATTTGAGGACCAAAAAAAACTTGTCATTCATTTTTTAAATAAAATGTTTTAAAAATTTGTAATAATGACAATTACAACAACACTGAATGAACACTTTTTAACTTAATATAATACATTAAAAAAAATCATGAAACATGTTCAATTTGGTTTAAATAATACAAAAACAAAGTGTTGGAGAAGTAAAAGTGCTATGTAGAAAAACTAACGTTTGAGTTCCTTGCTCAGAACATGAGAACATATGAAAGCTGGTGGTTCCTTTTAACATGAGACTTCAATATTCCAAGGTAAGAGGTTTTAGGTTGTAGTTGATATAGTATTTATAGGACTATTTCTCTCTACACCATTTGTAGTTCATATACCTTTGACTATTGGATGTTCTTATAGGCACTATAGTATTGCCAGTGTAACAGTATAGCTTCCGTCCCTCTCCTTGCACCTACCTGGGCTCGAACCAGGAACACATTGACAACAGCCACACTCGAAGCAGCGTTACCCAAGGGGAATAACTACTCCAAGTCTCAGAACGAGTGACGTTTGAAACGCTATTATTGCGCACCCCGCTAACTAGCTGGCCATTTCACATTGGTTACACCAGCCATTAGGCTGATAGGCTTGAAGTCATAAACAGCGCTGTGCTTGCGTAGAGCTGCTGGCAAAATGCACGAAAGTGCTGTTTGTAATGAATGTTTATGAGCCTGCTGCTGCCTACCATCGCTCAGACTGCTCTATCGAATCATAGACTTAGTTATAGCACACAGAAATACGAGCCTTTGGTCATTAATATGGCCGAATCCGGAAACGATCATTTCGAAAACAAAACGTTTATTAGTGAAATACGGAACCGTTCGGTATTTTATCTAACGGTTGGCATCCCTAAGTCTAAATATTCTTGTTACATTGCACAACCTTCAATGTAATGTCATAATTACGTAAAGTTCTGGCAAATTAGTTCGCAATGAGCCAGGCTGCCCAAACTGTTGCATATACCCTGACTCTGCGTGCAATGAACGCAAGAGAAATTACACCATTTCACCTGGTTAATATTGCCTGCTAATCTGGATTTAGTTTAGCTAAATATGCAGGTGTAAAAATATATACTTCTGTGTATTGATTTTAAGAAAGGCATTGGTGTTTATGGTTAGGTACAGTCGTCCTACGGTTGTGACTTTTTCGCAAATGCGATTTTGTTAAATCATCCCACAGCGTCGCATCGATTATATGCAACGCAGGACACGCTAGATAAACTAGTAATATCCTCAACCATGTGTAGTTATAACTAGTGATTATGATTGATTGATTGTTTTTTATAAGATAAGTTTAATGCTAGCTAGCAACTTACCTTAGCTTCTACTGCATTCGCATAACAGGCAGTCTCCTTGTGGAGTGCAACGAGAGGCAGGTGGTTATAGCGTTGGACTAGGAAACTGTAAGTTTGCAAGATTGGATACCCAAGTTGACAAGGTGAAAATCAGTCGTTCTGCCCCTGAACAAGGCAGTTAACCCACCAGTTCCTAGGCCATCATTGAAAATATGAATGTGTTATTAACTGAGTTGCCTAGTTAAATAAAGGTATAAAAAAACATCTAAATAAAACAAAATGTAAGAATCTGCAAAATCTGCGCCCAAAAATACAGATTTCCGGGGGGAAAAAATCGGCCCTAATTAATCGGCCATCACGATTAATCGGTCGACCTCTAGTCTATAGTGATAATTGGCAAGAGGCTGTGGTCTTGAGATTCCTGTTTGTTGGTGTGTGGAATCTTTAATCTTTTTAAAGCTGCATTATGTTATTCTTTTTATATTTTCTTTGTTCAAAAGCTCCAAGTCGGTAGTGGTCATCCAGTGTGATTCAACAGTAACAATATTGTGCCTCCAGCCTACCTGAACCGCTTGTATTCGATTTCTCTGTCAGGTTGGTTTTTCCCGACAGATTTAGTGTTGTGCGTAATGAATGACGAGTTTCCACCACAAGTTCATTGACTCAGACTGAGACAGGTGGAAAACCTAAATTGCGTCATCTCGTCTCCTTCTCAAAACCCATTGGATGAAAAAGCCAGAGGGTCCCGCCACTCTGACCTTCTCCACCAATGGGTTTTGAGAAGGAGACGACAACACAAGGAGGAGTAAGCTATTGAGAGAATCTGACATCTGTCCCTATAACCCAAAGTAACATGGAACTTTGGAGAGCCAGCAGGGAAAACAAAAAGAGCCCGGGCCAAGACGAGAGTGAACCTCTGATTTGTGCTTACAAACTGGAGAGGGCTAGCTCCACTGCTAAGGGATTCAAAACCGACCAAGATATTTTTCTGCTGAAACAGTAAGACATAGTTAGCTTGCTAATATATAATTCTAGATATAAAGTAATATGTCGCTTTAGCTATTTAGTTGTAAATATGTATGCAAGTGTTATAGCTACCATGGAATACTTGTTTTCAAGCCACATTGGCAGCTAGCTAGTTTGACTAGCTACGTTGTTTGCGCCATTGGTTTGTTTCATTTGTATAAACTGTTGCTTTACTATTTAGTTGTAATAAGCTATGACTATTCCTTTGACCTTGTGTAATTTCTGATGTCAGTGGTCTGAAAGCCACCCATCTGATTAGCTAGCTAGCTTATTCACACTACTGTACTTGCACGGAATAGCCATGATCATTATTTGACAACAAAGCTCTAGATAGAAAATATTGTCAAACCAACATTTTGATGCATTTTCAGTTATGAAAGGGATCAATCGACATTAACGCCTACCAAAAGTTATCTTTCCAGCGCCATCATTGTTGATTATTGCCGCAGACTCAGATCAGTAAGCAAAAACTTTAGCAAGGACAACAGTATTTCCCCTAGCTGGCCAAGATTTGACCTAATAATACAGTGGACATCTTCTAGTGGTGGGTATCTAGGTGTTGGGACTGCTTTTGGGACAGCTTGATGTAGGCTCTAACAGTTTATGGTCACCGTTATAGTGCAATTAATGTATTGTTTAGTGTTGTGGCATTGCTGGCATGCATCAAAAACCTACAGTTCATATAAGGAAATCAGTCAATTGAAATAAATTCATTAGAACCTAATCTATGGATTCCACACCTCAGTTATGAATCTGTTGGTCACATACAGTTTAGTTGTGGACATTACATCACCGCACTCTCACTCTTGGTCATCTTTTTAAGTCACCTTGATTTTTGCACTTGTGTGTCTTCAGTTTCTTTAAGAAAATAAACTACAAATGCATGCGGGGCTTAGCATGCCATGAGCTCATGAAGTGCGCTATTTGAGGGGTCGAGAAGTCCTACCCTCCAGCCTTTAGGAGTCTCGCTCCAGTCAAATTGGGCACGTTCTGCTTCTCACTCCTCTCACCTACTCTGACTCGTACCATCTAACCGCTAGTAGCCTTGAAACACAGCACTTATTAGCAGTTCAGCACATCAGCATTTCTCACACTGTTACACAAAATCAAGATAACCCTTTAGCATCGTAGACATTGAATGTCTGTAACCAAACTGACACAAACTCTGTTGGCAGATTGTAGTTCTAGCTAGCCACATGCTAACCAGAGTGATACTAATAGCAGCAGTAAATTCAGATAATGGCTAACAAACATTGTCCTACCATCAATTTTCTATCCCCGGGACTGCCACGCAGATGAAATATCAGCCTGTATGAGATTGAACTTACCTCGACTTTCTAGAGTTTTGTCCGTTAAAACCTATCAACGTTTCCCTTACTGTGGGAATTGTGATCGAATCAACTTAATATTAACCACTTTCAATGCAATGAAACAAAACAAACTATGCAAGAGATTTTGTTGGATGCAGAAAGCATCGGCGTAGGATTCTATTGCATTGACAGGCACCACTCAATCCCATACTCTACACAGACCGGTGCGCCATACCCAATCAGCGCTACAGTAGGCCTACAGTACCAGTCAAAAGTTTGGACACACATACTTATTTAAGGGTTTTTAATTTTTGGTATTTTCTACATTGTAGAATAATAGTGAAGATGTCAAAACTATGAAATAACACACATGGAATCATGTAGTACCAAAAAGGTGTTAAACGAATCAAAATATATTTGAGATTCTTCAAAGTAACCAGCCTTTGCCTTGATGAGCTTTGCACACTCTTGGCATTGTCTCAACCAGCTTCATGAAGTAGTCACCTGGAATGCATTTCAATTGACAGGTGTCCCTTGAGTTAATTTATGGACGTTCTTTCCTTTTTAATGTGTTTGAGCCATTCAGTTGTGTTGCAACAAGGTAGGGGCGATATACAGAAGATAGCCCTATTTGGTAAAAGACCAAGTCCATATTATGGCAAGAAAAGCTCAAATAAGCAAAGAGAAATGATAGTATCATTCTTTAAATACATGGTCAGTCAATAACAAAAATGTCAAGAACTTTGAAAGTTTCTTCAAGTGCAGTTGCAAAAACCATCAAGCACTGATAACTGGCTTTCATGAGGACCGCCACAGGAAAGGAAGACCCAGAGTTACCTCTGCTGCAGAGGATAGGTTAATTAGTTAACTGCACCTCAGATTCCAGCCAAATAAATGCTTCACAGAGTTCAAGTAACAGACACATCTCAACATCAACTGTTCAGAGGAGACTGCGTGAATCAGGTCTTCATGGTCGAATTGCTGCAAAGAAACCACTACAGGAGGACACCAATAAGAAGAGACTTGGTTGGGCCAAGAAACACGAGCAATGGACGTTAGGACGATGGAAATTTGTCATTTGGTCTGATGAGTCCAAATTTGAGATTTTGGGTTCCAACCGCCGTGTCTTTGTGAGACGCAGAGTCGGTGAACGGATGATCTCCGTGTGGTTCCCACCGTGAAGCATGGAGGAGAGGGTGTATTGGTGCTTTGCTGGTGACCCTGTCTGATTTATTTTGAATTCAAGGCACATTCTGCAACGATGTTTTTCTGGTTTGCGCTTAGTCCCACTATCATTTGCTTTTCAACAGGACAATGACCCAACACACCTTCAGGCTGTGTAAGGGCTATTTGACCAATATATTGAGTGCCCAGATCATTTGTAGTCAACAATGTGGGAGTGATTGCTTCCGACAAAGAGCACCAAACGTGTTAATTTTAGACATCTTTGAAAGTGAGTCAGGTAAAGAGCTTTTCTTTGTCTTAAAGGGGCAGTGTATTTTGAGACGGGCTTGAATAAGCTAAGTAGTCAATAGGCATTTACAGTCACCTGGTCTGAAGGACAAGTGGATAAACGGGTCAATGTCAATCCCTGCATGTTTTTAATAAAAGTAATGGAATGTAGGCCTACATTGAACACCACACTGGCTGCTACTGTAGGCTGAACAATAACGGCTATTTCCAAGATATGTCTTCTTCAGGTTGATGATGTAGACTCCATCACTCTTTCTCTTGTACGTGTAGTGCTCCATCTGGAAGTCCATGTGATGCAGTTTCTATTATTTTTTTGTTGATTGTATACCACTCTGGTAGACCTACATTATGATCAAAGAGCCACAGTTTTAAGTGGTCAAGTAAGCTACTAACTTAAAGCGAGTACTGTCTCTGTGTTCACAGTAAACGTGCGCCGGAAGTTACAATTTTCAGTGTTACAGTTTGTGCTCAGCAGACCTGAAATGTGCTTGGTGAGGGAAAAAATGTAGGGAACATTGGCTACCATTTATATCCTGCAAGTTATATTGGCCAATAAAGCTCAGGCAGTTCAACAAAAATAAGGACCTTGAAAATGAACAATGTCATCCGATTATGATATTTGACCATTCATTTCTGCAAAACATGGGAGTATTCTGTTGATTTTAGTTATTGTATCTGTGAGAGTTGGCCAGTTTGCTTTGCATGGCCCGGTGCACTTAGATAGCTGACTTTGTTTTTATTATCTACCAAAAACATAACATGACAACTCTTAGGGCCCTTTAGTACCTTAGCCGATTTTCACATCCATCACTGAAGCCACCCGCCATGTCGCTGTAACACCGATGGTGTCAGTGGACTTGGAGCCTACATTGACTGTGGGCACAGAACCGGTTTCAGCTTCATGGCGAATACACTCTTGCACTGTTGGTAGCCAGTGTAATCGTTCGGGACAACGTGAGGCCCTCATATGACTGAAGCACGAGGGGTTCCCCTGACCCAGTAAGACTTTCTTCCCCTCTTGACGAAACATGCATGCCGGTAAACAGTGCGTTGCCGCCACCAGCAGGCCATTCCTTTCTGAATGTCAAAGCCACAGTGTATTGTTGGTATATTACTATTTGATGTATTTTCGCAACTTTTTTTTCCCAAATCAACATTTGCATAAATAACTTAAATGTTTTTGATTATCATCAATCCACGATGTTAGGTTTGTGGAAATATATTGTGCAACCTGTGTTTTTAAATCTTCAGATGGAAAAATGTTACTTAACTCCCAGGCTGCTCATTTTGATAAGGGGCAATTCTGCCACTTTTCAGCCTCGTATTCAGCTCCGCACCAAACTAGTGTCTACAAATATGAAAATGGAGCCTTTCTATGATCTGTGGATAAAGATATATTAACAAAAGGTCCTAAAAAAAATGTTTCTCTGTGATATCACAAGGTAGGATTAAAGTTTTAAACTGATTTTTCATAACCTAAACGCGTTTCTAGCCAGAGGGTATTTCGAAGTGCTCCCCACTGCGCAAATCTGTTTTACCTTTTGATGTCATCGGGTAGAACTTTCTAACTATATTTTTCTACAATGTTGAAATGTGCCGTTTTCACATGTAGAGACTGGAATTGTGCTGGAGATAATTTTCATTAGTTAGTGGTGGAATTTCCTTTTTAAGATGGCTTGCTATTTTTTTGCTACCTCAAAAAGTGATAGTGGCCTGAAATGGTAATTAATTACTGCCAATCGGTATTCAATGAGTCCATGTCTAGCCTAAATCAGATCACAGGCTTCTTACCTGACAAGCCATGTTGCTAAAATAATTTGTACTCTGTTTTTAAGTAAAATATGCTGTTGAGGCCAACCTTGAGCACTGGACATTCCCCTTTTTCTCTATGTAGCCTAAAGCAGCCCCAGCAGCTGCCCAGCCTTCCAGTGCTACCACGACCACCACCTCCAGCACTACAGTCCCCACAGTACCCGCTGCTGCCTCGTCAGGCTCAGATAACCCACCCGAGGGGGGCAAACCAGAGGACAAACCAGCTGAGGAGAGGCCCTCCAACACCTCAGCCCCAGCATCAACTCCAACCAGGTAGGGCTGGGTCGGCAGTCAATGGCTCTCAAATTGCAAACCTATTCCGTATACACAGTGTACAAAACTAATTAAATCTTTCCATGAGACTGTCCCGGTGAAAGCTATGATCCCATATTGATGTCACTGGTTAAATCCACTTGAATCATTGTAGATCAAGGGGAGGAGACATGTTAAATAATTATTTTTAAGCATTGACTCAATTGAGACATGGAATGTGCATGTGTGCCATTGATGGTGAATAGGCAAGACAAAAGATTGAAGTGCATTTGAACGGGTAGTAAGTGCCTGGCGTTTGAATGTGTCAAGAACTGCAACGCAGCTTGGTTTTTCATGCTCAAAAGGACATCCATCCAACACAATTGTGGGAAGCATTTGAGTCAAAAGCGTCCCTGTCGATCGCTTTCGACACCTTGCCCAGACAAATTGAGGCAGCCTTACTGCCATTAGGTACCGAGATGAGATCCTCAGGGGGTGCAAGTGAATATTGAGAAGGTGTCCCTAAATGTTTTGTTCACAGGCCCTGGTCTTGTTCCCTATATAGTTCACTGTTTGACCAGAGCCCTATTGCCTATAGTGCACCACCCCCCAACCCCCCTCTAAATTATTGAAGTACACATTGGAAGTAGGGGGATGTAGCCACTGTTACATTTGGCCTGGGTCATTAATAGGAAGCTGCTGTTTCCAGGGTCATGTTCGACAATGGCCACATGCAAAACGTTAACTGAGATTGCATTCTTATTGGAAATGGGGACGTTTTAGATTTCGCTAGTGTCGGTTATAGTATAATTAATATCTGGTAAAATGGAACAGTACTCTCATCAGCTTTATACGCCTTCTCTTTCAGTTCGTCTGGTCTCTTGGCCAATGTGAACATGTTCGAGGAGGCAACTTCTGCTCTAGGTAAATGGTCCTCCTGATATGAGTTAACCCAATTTTGTGAATGGATTATAATCTGAAAACATACTTTCTCTTTTGTAGTTAGGTCTATAACTATGTCTTAATATTGTCTTCCCTGTAGAAATATATATATATATATATATATATATATATATTAGGGCTATTCCTTTCACTTAAAAAATAAATCTATTTCTCAATCTGTTTTCATTAGGCTGTTTATCCTAGTGAATGTCATCTGAAGTTTTCAAGAGTCTCCCTGATCAAAATGGCATCTGGTTGGTTGTTCTTCCTGCTCCTTAGTGACAGGCCAATCATATGAGAACATGGTGACCGAGATGATGCTGATGGGCTATGAGAGGGAGCAGGTGGTGGCATCACTCCGAGCCAGCTTCAACAACCCAGACAGAGCTGTGGAGTACCTGCTTACAGTAAGTACCTCCCATCACTCCATCCACTTCTCCAGTCTGACACCACTTTTTTATTCTGAATGGTTTAGTCTAAAAGTGATATAATATGACAGTGACCACGTTTTCATGCGCACAGTATTCCGGATAGTAGCTCATATTCCGCTTAAGGTATTGTTCGGGATAAGCTGTTTACATGCACCTTTTGATATCCCACTCACGAGTATCCATTAATAAACATAATATTCCAAGTTAAGTTAATATGGGTTAAATGGACTAGTAACTGAAATATGGACACTGACTGTAGGGCTACCTTATGTAGCGTAATATACAGTGCATTCAGAAAGTATATAATAATAATAATATAATAATAATAATAATATATGCCATTTAGCAGACGCTTTTATCCAAAGCGACTTACAGCCATGTGTGCATACATTCTACGTATGGGTGGTCCCGGGCATCGAACCCACTACCCTGGAGTTACAAGCGCCATGCTCTACCAACTGAGCTACAGAAGGACCACAAAGTATTCAGACCCCCCTTCACTTTACGCATTTTAAGTCACAGCCTTATTCTTAAATGGATTAAATAAATAAAAATCTTAATCTCAACACAATACCCCATAATGACAAAGCAAAAACAGGTTTTTAGATGTGTTTATTTTTAATAAATGTTTAAAAATATAAGAAAAGATTTGCAAAAGTATTTAGACCCTTTGCTATGAGACTCGAAATTGAGCTCAGGTGCATCCTGTCTCCGTTGATTATCCTTGAGGTGTTTCTACAGCTTGATTTAGAGTCCACCTGTGGTAAATTCAATTGATTGAACATGATTTGGAAACGCACACCCCTATCTGTATAAGGTCCCACAGTTGACACTGCATGTCAGAGCAAAAACTGTGAGGTCGAAGGAATTGTCCGTAGAGCTCCGAGACAGGATTGTGTCAGATCTGGGGAAGTGTACCAAAAAATGTCTGTAGCATTGACGGTCCCAAAGAACACTGGGGCCTCCATCATTCTTAAATGAAAGAAGTTTGGGACCACCAAGATTCTTCTTGGAGCTGGCGGCAGGCCCATAAAGGACTCTCTGACCATTCTTTGGCCTGAATGCCATGCCTCACGTCTGGAGGAAACCTGGCACCATCCCTACAGTGAAGCATGGTGGTGGCAGCATCATGCTGTGGGGATGTTTTTCAGAGGAAGGGACTGGGAGACTAGTCAGGATCGAAGGAAAGTTTGCCGGAGAAAAGTACAGAGAACCTAATCCACAGTGCTCAGGACCTGGCGGCATCGGTTCACCTTCCAACTGGAGAGACCGGAAAATAGCTGTGCAGCGACGCCCCCCATCCAACCTGACAGAGCTTGAAAGGATCTGCTGAGAAGAATGGGAGAAACTCTCCAAATACAGGTGTGCCGAGCTTGTAGCGTTATACCCAAGAAGACTCAAGGCTGTAATTGCTGCAAAAGGTGCTGCAACAAAGTTCTGAGTAAAGGGTCAGAATATATATGTAAATGTGATATTTCAGGTTTTTATTTTTTATTTCAGCATGTCTCCCCCGAAAATGTGAATGCTACTGTAATGTTGTCTTTGACACTTATGCAAGCAGACGGTAAGAACCACATAAAATATGCACCCAGACGAACTGAAGTCTTATCTGAAACGTGTTTCATTGTTTTCTCAGCTTTTAATTCCCTTAAAATCAGTCAAACGGATAACTTTTGGACATTTTGCACAGGACCAATCTCTCCACTTTTTGGAGTTATTGCATTTATTCCTTAGTCCCTAAAATACATTCAGCAGTGTTTAACTAGATTACTAATGCATTCAATCTGTCAATGTAAGACATTATTCTGGTGAGCACTACTTTATTTAGTCTTCTGGGGCAACAAGATGTGGCAGAAGAGAAGCTGCATGTATCTAATGATTGGCTAGTTGACAAACAAATGGCCTACAGAAATAATAATAATAATACGGCCTACAAAGTGTCAGACATTATAAGCAGGAAGTTGTCTAAATTTGGGGTGAAAGTAGCCAGTAGGCTATACGATCCTGTTCGGAGTATCAGCAAAATACATTATGGAGTTATGGTGGATTGAACTGTGCGGGTAGCCTACTTTTTAAAAAATGATTTGTTTGAGAATCAGAACCTCACACAACACCAATGATATCCAAAACCTAGCCTGCGCATACTGCAAAAAAAACAGTAAATGGGATAAGATGTTTACATGCCACAGATCAGCGTGTCTTTTCCGGGTTTCTCATAACCGGGATACAAGATTTTTCGGATTATTGTAAACGGGATCTGATGTTTGTCATCACAAATGCATAATACTTGAGTATCCCGAAAAGTAACGGTATATTGGTGTGCATGTTAACGTGGTCATTGACTCAAAATATCCAGTGTTCTTTTTTTGTGCTATTTGACGGTTTTCATCCATGTGTTCCTTCGAGCTGAGATGATGGAGCTAGCTTCCTCCACCCTGTCTGGCAGCTCTAATGTATCTCCTGTGGTTGTTCTTCAGGGGATCCCAGCTGGGGAGGAGGGCCATGTGAGTGCTGACCCAGTGGTGCCCCCTGTGGGTGGAGGAACTCCAGCTCTGAACACAGGCAGTATGACCACCCCAGCCAGCACAGGCTCCCTAGCCAGCGCTGCAACAGGAGGTGTGTGTGGCTGCTTCTCCACTATACGCATGCACATGTGTAACAACACTTCTGTATGCAGTGCACACAGAAATAGCATTTGACGGCTTTCTATTCTTTTCCTTTGAATAATAAAGAGATGCCCTATGTGCTGCACTGTATCAATTGTTCTATGCCATAAACGGTTTGGCATACTGGAGTTTAGAACACTAGTGTGCTGCTGTGTGGAAGAGTCTAGAACTTTGGGAACAAAGAACATACAAAATGGACCTGTAGAAATGGAACATAGAACTGTGTGGATTGGAAATAGAACAGTGCCATTGTCCTTCTATGGTGTGACCTCCTATCCCCTCTCCCTTTCCTGTGTTTCCAGCCAACCCTCTGGGGTTCCTGGTTAACCAGCCCCAGTTTCTCCAGATGAGACAGATCATCCAGCAGAACCCCTCTCTGCTCCCTGCCTTACTACAGCAGATAGGGAGGGAGAACCCCCAGCTTCTGCAAGTATGGACAACACACTCACACAAACGCCTCGATTTACAGTCCGTCTCGCCGATATACTCCCGAATCTCTGGCCTCTTGATGATAGACAATTATTCCATGATTTTGTAGTTGAACTGGCTACAATGAGCAGTGAAATTGATGGAATTCTAGTCCTTCTGCCAAATACATTTGTCTGAGTCATTTAGCTCCCCAGGCCTCTCATGCATATTGAAGGGATGAGATCAGAGCCTGAAGGCATAGCAGCAGATACTGTGTGATACAGTCTCTGTGATACTGTTGTGTGTCCCAAATGGTACCCTATTCTCTTTATAGTGCATTACTGTTGACTAGAGCCCTATGTGAACTCTGGTCAAAAGTAATGCACTATAAAGGTAATAAGGTGCCATTTGGGAAGCAGAATGTGTTCAGCCTCAAGCCAACCTCTGGTCAGCTGTAATTACCTGGGATTTATTCAATGAAATTTTATTCAGTGAAATGTTCGTAATGTTGTAGGTATCAAAAGTTCTTGGAACCACTGGCCTGGACTGGTGCGTTGACCAAATCTAAACCATCAGATTCATTTGTAGAGGGGCTGCACTCAATGTTGCTGGTAGAAATGTCATGTCTAGAACTGTGACTAATAGTTGGCTCATATGACACTTACCTGATCTGTACAATGCATTTCTATCTGAACGTTGAGTCTGTTGCTCCTTCCTGAACAAACCCCTGATCACTCTCTCCATGGGTGTGTTCATTATGTACCAAACGGAGGGAAACTGAGTAAAGCGAGAAGGGACTACTTGGAATCGGTCTAATAAGAAAGGCCTGTTTTCCATTGTTTTTCTGTTGTGTGCCCTAATGAACACAATCCTGTTTGTCTGTTTCCCTTTCAGCAAATCAGCAGCCACCAAGAGCAGTTCATCCAGATGCTGAACGAGCCAGCCCAGGAGGGGGGTCAGGGAGGAGGAGGAGGGGGAGTAGGTGGTGGAGGAGGTGTTGGTGTGGGGGTCGGTGGGGAGGCTGGAAGTGGCATGAACTATATTCAGGTCACACCCCAGGAGAAGGAGGCCATTGAGAGGGTAAGAAAGGAGGGAATCTCACAAGCCAAGATGACTGTTGATAAGTGGCTACAGTTGAAAATTCGCTAGTTAGCTAAATAATTTACAGAAATGCTGATTTTTATTTTAATTATTTAAAAAATATATATGATTAAAAAATAAAGTTAAATAAATCGAGTAAACATAGCGATTCTCTAGAACTTTTGTATTGTTTTTAGCCAATAGTTCTGAAAGTCGCGCTCACAAGCCAAAAGTGGGCACCAAAAATGGTGTACTATGTCACATACACTGTATACAGTGCATTTGGAAAGTTTTCAGACCCCTTCTGTTTTTCCACATTTTGTTATGTTATACAGCCTTATTGTAAAATTTATTAAATATGTTTTCCCTCAATCTACACACTACCCCATAATGACAAAGGGAAAACAGGTTTAAAAAATAAAAAAAGCTTTATATTTATTCAACGGAAAAAAACGGATACCTTATTTGCATAAGTATTCAGACCCTTTGCTATGAGACTCAATATTGAGCTCGGATGCATCATATATCCATTGATCATCCTTGAGAAGTTTCTCCAACTTGATTGACCTGTGGTAAATTCAATTGATTGGACATGATTTGGAAAGGCACACCTGTCTATAAGGCCCCACGGTTGACCGTGCATGTCAGAGCAAAAAACCAAGCCATGAGGTCAAAGGAATTGTGCGTGAAGCTCAGACAGGATTGTGTCGAGGCACGGATCTGGGGAAGGCGACGCTCCCCATCCAAACTGACAGCGCTTGAAAGGCTCTGCAGGGAAGAATGGGAGAAACTCCTCTAATAAAGGTGTGCGAAGCTTGTAGCTTACCAAGAAGTCTCAGGGCTGTAATTGCTACTAAAGGTGCTTCAGCAAAGTACCTAGTAAAGAGCCTGAATAGTTATCTAAATTATTTCATTTTTTTTATTCATACGTTTACAAACATAAAATAAAAAATAAAAATGCATTGTGGTTTTGGGGTATTATTAGTAGACGGATGACTGAAGAATCTATTTTAGCATAAAGCTGTAACAAAATGTGGAAAAAGTAGAGGGGTCGGAATACTTTCTGAATGCACTGTATATCAATCTAGAACAGGATTATGTGTTATGGATGCAATTTGAAAGGAATTGATAGACTGCTCGCATGTGCACAGATTAAATATGATGTTAGCGTGATGGGCTGTTTTTCACTCTGCAGTTGCAATAAGAAAAAAATCTTTACAATGAAATATGGTGACCCCTGAAAGCAAGATGGAGATGGGGGTATTAGATGCGCATTCAGTCTTTATTACTGTAGCATAGACTACGCAAATGTAGGTCTACTTGTCAGAAAAAAGTCTACGTGCATCGTGAACTGCGCTCCATAATGAGGTGGGTGATCTGTCACCACCCTGAACGTTGATGACGAGGCTGTGAACATTGCATATAATTTAACAGTTCCATTTCACGCCATGCTGTTCATATAAATAATTTTATAAACTGGATTGTTTGAGCCCTGAATGCTGATTGGCTGACCGCCGTGGTATATCAGACTGTATATCAGGGGTATGACAAAACCCTGTGGTTTACTGCTCTAAATACGTTGGTAACCAGTTTATAAAAGCAGTAAGGCATCTCGTGGTATATGGCCAATATACCATGGCTACGGGCTGTGTCCTGGCACGCCGCATTGCGTCGTGCTTAAGAACACCCCTTAACCGTTGGGGTGGCAGGTAGCTTAGTGGTTGGACTAGTAACCGAAAGGTTGTGAGATCGAGTCCCTGAGCTGACACGGTAAAAATCTGTCATTCTGCCCCTGAACAAGGCAGTCAACCCACTGTTCCTCGGCAGTTATTGAAAATAAGAATTTGTTCTTAACGGTCCTGCCTAGTTAAATAAATATACCACACCCACTCGGGCCTTATTTCTTAATTATAATTTACCGGTTTCTCAGTTATTTATCACGGGAAAGGGGAGTGGATTTGTGCGGTAAATCTCGGTATCCGGGTTCCCTCCATTCAACCCTATTTGAAATTCATAATGTGCCATGGATTGTGTAAACAACAGTAATTGTTGGATGGCGGGCATGTGGGGTTGTGTTCCAAACAAAACTACAATGGTGCTTGCTCTAATTCCTCAACGGCACAGCTAGGAGAGCAGAAACATTAGTTACTCTATTTTGAGTCATAAAAGTGCATTGAAATTACGTAGGAACTGTGCACACTTTGGAGAGGTGTGTGGCCACTTGGAGACACCAGTTAGTCCTCTCACTCAAACCATTGTATTTTTTTCGTCTGCACTTACCCCAACCTTTCCAAAAATATTCTTATGTTACTGAATGTGTCCAGAGTATTTTCAGATTTGATCAACAAATGCAGTGAAAATTACACTAAATGCAAATTGAACACAATCATCAGTGTAACGTTTGGTTTCAGTCTTGTCAGGTGAACTGTTGTCCTCAGTTTGGGTCAAATGTTCCTATAATCTCAACTGTTTCCTTTCAGTTGCTACTATGCTTCTGCATAGGCATTTCATATTTCTTTAAAAATAATTTCAATTTAGCCCTACCCATATTGGCCAATTCTCACTAGTGTAAAGGGTTTAGCGACGTGTTGATTTCAGACTGCATTGTTTTCAACTGAAGATGCATGAATAAATGCCTATTTATGGGAATAGGAATGTCATATCAATCCTGTCATCGCTATTCAGGAATGTTGTTTATGTAATTTCAATATTGACTGTCTGTTTTGTCTTACAGCTAAAAGCCCTAGGATTCCCTGAAGGACTTGTTATACAGGCCTACTTTGCCTGTGAGAAGAATGAGAACTTGGCCGCTAACTTCCTTTTACAACAGAATTTTGACGACGACTAAAAAGGGAGCCATGGTAGTCATTTCGGTCCTTATTTTTTTTCTCTATTTTTTGATTGATCAATATTGGATGAGCATAAATAAAACATGGCCTTCGCATTTTCCCAAATTTTACTACAAATACATGATACATCTTTTTTTGTGAAATAAAAGCTGTTACTCTGATCACCTTAATTGAGTAAAAGATACTTGGTTCATCAGATATCACCTGTGTGCTACCCGTTTGTTTAATTTTTTTATTTGGCTAAAGACCAACATGATTGTTTCTCATTAGGAAATTAATACTGGTTTAAAAGGTTGATCGCAGAATGTAGTTATAAGAGGAGTAGTTATACAAGTATGTGATTGGGCCATTTGTTATTGTATATTCATATACATCATTGTTCTTGTTTGATAGTGTTTTTCTTTGTCTCAATTGACCAGTATAGGGATCCCAGTACATAATTAAAACTGCAGTTTTAAATTAAATTTTTAAACAAGCAACATTGTTATTTTGCCATTTTCATATTTTTTGTTAAACTTCCAACAAACTTAAAGTGAATTGCATGAGCTACAGCGGATTTAAAAAAGGCAACTGTACAAATATGGGAAGTACTGATGTTTCATGCAGCCTGAAAATAGCAAATTATCCTAGTTCTTTCAGACCTCTAAAGGTATGTATATGACTTCTGTAGCTCATAGTAGCCTTGTGTTTACAGTTACTATCCACTTGATTTACTGTCATTTTTACAAAGAAATAAAACGTTTCAACAGAGTAATGCTATTTTGTTTAGTCTTTTAAAGAGGGCAGGTGTAAGCAGCTCTTTTGACCGTTGACTCCATGAAGTAACACTAGGAAAATAATATTGTTGCTCTTATTTGAAGATCCATTTGTGTCGGAGTCTCTACTACTCTTCCACACGATATAAGTATTTATTCCTTCTTCAATTGGTATGCAGTCATCTGAAAATGCCTACAAAAGGATGCCATTTTAGATTATTGCGATGCACCCATACACCAATGACTTGTACACAATTTGTACAGTACCCCACACCTTCTCAAGCAGACGACTGAGACCAGCAGGGGGCAGTATAGACTGCAACATAAGTCTAGACTGCAACATAAGTCTTCCAAACCACTGAGGTGTGTTCAACATCAGGGTTGAGGTTGATTTGAATTAAAGCCAATCAATTCAAGAAGGAAGCTAAAATTCCAACTTCCAAATTTATGACCATAATCTAGTCCTTTGTCTCACTTGTTTGAGATGTTTTATTTATTTCCCTTAAATGAGTAGTTCTCTCCCTGTCTCCACTCATTGAGAAACAGACCCTAAATGTCAGTTGAACATTCGTGTCAACTAGGTTTCCATCCAATCTTTTTATTCAAGTAAAGTAAAATTGTTGACAAAATATGCTAGACAAAGCGGGATCATTTTATCGGTCAAATTTGTTGGTACTACCACTTGGGAAAGCATGCAGTTTATTAGGATACATATGAAATAGTTATGATCTTCACAGGGTGGTGAAAGTCACGTTGATGAGCTTGATGCTCCTTTCCAATAAATATTGAGTGTCTTATTCTGGGGACATGATGAATTAATGCTTGGTTGTATAAGTGATGTGAAATGGCTAGCCTCATCTGCTAACTGTTGGCTAGAGCACATTTTGCTATATAAAGCAAATCATTTTGTGACAAAACCATCAGTTGACATTTAAGTCATTTAGCAGACGCTCTTATCCAGAGCGACTTACAAATTGGTGCATTCACCTTATGACATCCAGTGGAACAGTCACTTTACAATAGTGCATCTAAATCTTAAAGGGGGGTGAGAGGGATTACTTATCCTATCCTAGGTATTCCTTAAAGAGGTGGGGTTTCAGGTGTCTCCGGAAGGTGGTGATTGACTCCGCTGTCCTGGCGTAGTGAGGGAGTTTGTTCCACCATTGGGGGGCCAGAGCAGCGAACAGTTTTGACTGGGCTGAGCGGGAGCTGTACTTCCTCAGTGGTAGGGAGGCGAGCAGGCCAGAGGTGGATGAACGCAGTGCCCTTGTTTGGGTGTAGGGCCTGATCAGAGCCTGGAGGTACTGAGGTGCCGTTCCCCTCACAGCTCCGTAGGCAAGCACCATGGTCTTGTAGCGGATGCGAGCTTCAACTGGAAGCCAGTGGAGAGAACGGAGGAGCGGGGTGACGTGAGAGAACTTGGGAAGGTTGAACACCAGACGGGCTGCGGCGTTCTGGATGAGTTGAAGGGGTTTAATGGCACAGGCAGGGAGCCCAGCCAACAGCGAGTTGCAGTAATCCAGACGGGAGCTGACAAGTGCCTGGATTAGGACCTACGCCGCTTCCTGTGTGAGGCAGGGTCGTACTCTGCGGATGTTGTAGAGCATGAACCTACAGGAACGGGCCACCGCCTTGATGTTGGTTGAGAACGACAGGGTGTTGTCCAGGATCACACCAAGGTTCTTAGCGCTCTGGGAGGAGGACACAATGGAGTTGTCAACCGTGATGGCGAGATCATGGAACGGGCAGTCCTTCCCCGGGAGGAAGAGCAGCTCCGTCTTGCCGAGGTTCAGCTTGAGGTGGTGATCCGTCATCCACACTGATATGTCTGCCAGACATGCAGAGATGCGATTCGCCACCTGGTCATCAGAAGGGGGAAAGGAGAAGATTAGTTGTGTGTCGTCTACATAGCAATGATAGGAGAGACCATGTGAGGTTATGACAGAGCCAAGTGACTTGGTGTATAGCGAGAATAGGAGAGGGCCTAGAACAGAGCCCTGGGGGACACCAGTGGTGAGGAGACAGATTCTCGCCACGCCACCTGGTAGGAGCGACCTGTCAGGTAGGACGCACTCCAAGCGTGGGCCGCGCCGGAGATGCCCAACTCGGAGAGGGTGGAGAGGAGGATCTGATGGTTCACAGTATCGAAGGCAGCCGATAGATCTAGAAGGATGAGAGCAGAGGAGAGAGAGTTAGCTTTAGCAGTGCGGAGCACCTCCGTGATACAGAGGAGAGCAGTCTCAGTTGAATGACTAGTCTTGAAACCTGACTGATTTGGATCAAGAAGGTCATTCAGAGAGAGATAGCGGGAGAGCTGGCCAAGGACGGCACGTTCAAGAGTTTTGGAGAGAAAAGAAAGAAGGGATACTGGTCTGTAATTGTTGACATCGGAGGGATCGAGTGTAGGTTTTTTCAGAAGGGGTGCAACTCTCGCTCTCTTGAAGACGGAAGGGACGTAGCCAGCGGTCAGGGATGAGTTGATGAGCGAGGTGAGGTAAGGGAGAAGGTCTCCGGAAATGGTCTGGAGAAGAGGGGAGGGGATAGGGTCAAGCGGGCAGGTTGTTGGGCGGCCGGCCGTCACAAGACGCGAGATTTCATCTGGAAAGAGAGGGGAGAAAGGTCAGAGCACAGGGTAGGGCAGTGTGAGCAGAACCAGCGGTGTCGTTTGACTTAGCAAACGAGGATCGGATGTCGTCGACATTCTTTTCAAAATGGTTGACGAAGTCGTCTGCAGAGAGGGAGGAGGGGGGGGGGGGGGAAGGATTCAGGAGGGAGGAGAAGGTGGCAAAGAGCTTCCTAGGGTTAGAGGCAGATGCTTGGAATTTAGCGTGGTAGAAAGTGGCTTTAGCAGCAGAGACAGAGGAGGAAAATGTAGAGAGGAGGGAGTGAAAGGATGCCAGGTCCGCAGGGAGGCGAGTTTTCCTCCATTTCCGCTCGGCTGCCCGGAGCCCTGTTCTGTGAGCTCGCAATGAGTCATCAAGCCACGGAGCGGGAGGGGGAGGACCGAGCTGGCCTGGAGGATAGGGGACATAGAGAGTCAAAGGATGCAGAGAGGGTGGAGAGGAGGGTTGAGGAGGCAGAATCAGGAGATAGGTTGGAGAAGGTTTGAGCGGAGGGAAGAGATGATAGGATGGAAGAGGAGAGAGTAGCGGGGGAGAGAGAGCGAAGGTTGGGACGGTGCGATACCATCCGAGTAGGGGCAGTGTGGGAGGTGTTGGATGAGAGCGAGAGGGAAAATGATACAAGGTAGTGGTCGGAAACTTGGAGGGGAGTTGCAATGAGGTTAGTGGAAGAACAGCATCTAGTAAAGATGAGGTCGAGCGTATTGCCTGCCTTGTGAGTAGGGGGGGAAGGTGAGAGGGTGAGGTCAAAAGAGGAGAGGAGTGGAAAGAAGGAGGCAGAGAGGAATGAGTCAAAGGTAGACGTGGGGAGGTTAAAGTCGCCCAGAACTGTGAGAGGTGAGCCGTCCTCAGGAAAGGAGCTTATCAAGGCATCAAGCTCATTGATGAACTCTCCGAGGGAACCTGGAGGGCGATAAATGATAAGGATGTTAAGCTTGAAAGGGCTGGTAACTGTGACAACATGGAATTCAAAGGAGGCGATAGACAGATGGGTAAGGGGAGAAAGAGAGAATGACCACTTGGGAGAGATGAGGATCCCGGTGCCACCACCCCGCTGACCAGAAGCTCTCGGGGTGTGCGAGAACACGTGGGCGGACGAAGAGAGAGCAGTAGGAGTAGCAGTGTTGTCTGTGGTGATCCATGTTTCCGTTAGTGCCAAGAAGTCGAGGGACTGGAGGGAGGCATAGGCTGAGATGAACTCTGCCTTGTTGACCGCAGATCGGCAGTTCCAGAGGCTACCGGAGACCTGGAACTCCACGTGGGTCGTGCGCGCTGGGACCACCAGATTAGGGTGGCCGCGGCCACGCGGTGTGGAGCGTTTGTATGGTCTGTGCAGAGAGGAGAGAACAGGGATAAACAGACACATAGTTGACAGGCTACAGAAGAGGCTACGCTAATGCAAAGGAGATTGGAATGACAAGTGGACTACACGTCTCGAATGTTCAGAAAGTTAAGCTACGTAGCAAGAATCTTATTGACTAAAATGATTAAAAATGATACAGTACAGCTGAAGTAGGCTAGCTGGCAGTGGGTGCAGTTGACAATGATGGAAACCCATTTAACTTGTATTTTTTATTTGGTACATGAGATTTTAACTGCAAAATAAATGTTATGTGCACTACGTCATCATGCACATACTTATCTGTTACAAGTCCAATTGATGGAAATATCTCTGGGAAAATGTGCATATTGTTTTTATACAGATTTAGAATATTCGCATGAAAATCTGTCGCCATTTGGATGGAAACCCTAGCTTATGACATGTCAATGATATTCTCAAAATTCACCACTATGAATTTTGATTTAGTTCAATTTAAAACGAGGATATGAAACATGAAGAATGGGACTGAAGGGACATTTGATTTATGCAAGGCCAATTTTGACGGGACAGCAACATGATCAATTAAACTCGTAAAATGCAACTGAGCGTTATGAAGGGAGACTTATGTTAAATAAATAAACTAAAATAAAGGGTTATATGAGTATTTCTTAGTCTTCAAGATCAGTGAGTCGAAATGACAATATTAAAGTTTGTAAAGTTTGTAAAATAAAGGTTGTAAAAACATACTTGGGCAGTTGCCCCTATACAGATCTAGGATCAGCTTTCCCTGATACAAAATTGACCCAGGACCAGTGTCTAGGGGCAACTTCACCCTACTCCCACACATCTAGCCAGTAGCCACCTACAGTACCAGGAAGTTTCCTGTGATCTGATAAGGCCATTTGCTGAGCAGGTACCAGCAGGTTTCTGTGTGATTGTTCCCTAAACATCATGTTAGCTTTCTTCCGTTACATCAGCATGCCTGGGTGACTCATCTCACCGTGTTGCCCTGAAGCGTGATAAACAAGGCCATTTGACTTAATACTTACATTCAAATCTTTCCTGTATTGTTTATGATCATGTCCAAATATAATAGAATTAGACATGATTTTGTTTGATCTTTCAATAAAAATCTTCACAAATGATAGTTTACCCACCTTTTTATTTTGCGAATAGGATTTAGGCCTAGGTTATTTTGCATTATGGGTTTACCTACGGTGATCAGGGCACTTTTGCACTTTACCACTACGTCCCTGATGATAATGTAAATTTGGTATTGCACCTTCAATTCCTCCCTCAACAGAACACTTTTGACCAGGAAACTGTTGACCATAAGAAGCTGCTTCTGTCTGCCTGACAAATTGACCATTGGAAATAATCCACGGATCTTAACTTCCAGATGCCATTCACAGCGTACCTGTCTGACTTGCCAAGTCCTCAATAGTATACACTGAAACATGCCATCACCATTCAAATATGCTTTCCTTCCTGCGTCTCAGAGCAAAAAGACGTTTTTGGTGTTGAAGAGAGGCAGTAAAGTCGATGGGTTCAAAGTAGCTGGAGGGGAGAGAGAGAGACAGAAAGAGAACTTTAGGAGAGTGCTATAAAGCATTGGCTAGGGAAGGGAAGATATATGTACTGCTGGATCTGGACGGAGAGGCGGAGTCGGTCCGGAGGAAGACTTCTGGTCCACACAGGGTTGTGAACAGGCTTTTTAGTTGAGAGTGGGAATACAGCCTAGAACTCATTCCTGATTTTTTTTCTCTCTTCTTACTCCTATCAAATCCCTCAAGCAGCTTGCTTATGAACATTCTGTTGACTTTATGTGAAGGTCCCATTGTGAATCAACCTTGCCAAGTGTTGCTTAGCCAAATAGCCTCTCGATCCCAGCATACCAGTTAAACTACCAACCCCTCAGCTGTAATGCCCATTTCCAAGTTTTAACATGACACAGTGGGAACATCAGAAGTCCATTACGTGTCATTGTAACCTGTTGTAGGTAATGTATCTTATATTCATTAACATCTATAAAGTCGACAACATGCCATATACAATTGAAACCAACTTACCCTTTTGGCTTTTGGAGAGTATAGTGTGCATTGATATATATACACACATACACACATAGGCATACATGCACACACATAATCCGCACGCACACACTCAGAAATGTTTTCTCTCTACGTTGTACAGATCAGGCCGTGCAGTGCCAGAGGTATGTGAGAGAAGCTGCCCTGGCTCTGTGGTTTGTATCAGTTTCAAATGTTCTGTGAAAAACATTGCTGCTGCTACACACGTATGCCTCTCTGGATAATGATAATGCTCCCGTTGGTTTTCTCCACATTACCTTCAGTACATAATCAACAAGGTGAATGTGATGAATGACGCTATTGGGGAGGTGAAATGTTGCTGGTGATGGTTTACCTCTGTGAGATTTTTAAAAACTTTCCTACAGAACTATAATGATTATAAATGTCATGTTTGTCATTTATTATCATGTCTTGTCCCTGTGCTCCCCATGCTATTCGTTTCCCTCTGCTGGTCTTATTTGGTTCTTTCCCTCCTTCTATCCCTCTCTCTCCCCCTCCCTCTCTCACTCTCTCGCTCTCTCTTCTCTCTATCGTTCCGTTCCTGCTCCCAGCTGTTCCTATTCCCCTAATCATCATTTAGTCTTCCCACACCTGTTCCCGATCCTTTCCCCTGATTAGAGTCCCTATTTATTCCTTTGTGATCCGTTCCTGTCCCGTCGGTTCCTTGTATTGTATTCACCATGCTGTGATTGCGTTTCGCCCTGTCCTGTCGTGTTTTTGCTGTGATTGTGTATCGCCCTGTCCTGTCGTGTTTTTTGCCTTCATCAGATGCTGCGTGTGAGCAGGTGTCTCTGTCGACTACGGCCTGCGCCTACCCGGCGACCTGCAGTCTGTGGCCGCTTCTCCAGTTATTTCCCCTCTACAAGTCTAGAGGATTTCTGTTATTCCGTTTTGGACTTAAATAAACTCTGTTTCTGTTAAGTCGCTTTTGGGTCCTCTTTCACCTGCATGACAGAAGGAACCGACCAAGGAATGGACCCAGCGACTTCAGACGCTCGTTACACTGCCGTCGAGATCCAAGGAGCCATGCTCGGCAGACACGAGCAGGAATTGTCCGCTGCTCGCCATGCCGTGGAGAACCTGGCCGCTCAGGTTTCCGACCTCTCTGGACAGTTCCAGAGTCTACGTCTCGTGCCACCTGTTACTTCCTGGCCTGCCGAGCCTCCAGAACCTAGGGTTAATAACCCACCTTGCTACTCCGGGCAGCCCACTGAGTGCCGCTCCTTTCTCACGCAGTGTGAGATTGTGTTCTCTCTCCAACCCAACACATACTCTAGAGAGAGAGCTCGGGTTGCTTACGTCATTTCACTCCTTACTGGCCGGGCTCGAGAATGGGGCACAGCTATCTGGGAGGCAAGGGCTGATTGCTCTAACAAATTCCAGAACTTTAAAGAGGAGATGATTCGGGTTTTTGACCGTTCAGTTTTTGGTGGGGAGGCTTCTAGGGTCCTGGCTT
This sequence comes from Oncorhynchus gorbuscha, assembly GCF_021184085.1. Lineage (NCBI taxonomy): Eukaryota > Metazoa > Chordata > Actinopteri > Salmoniformes > Salmonidae > Oncorhynchus > Oncorhynchus gorbuscha. Next base: position 35,963,248 of record NC_060183.1, on the reverse strand, counting down.
CCTTATGCCAAGGTGAACGGTCCATAACGGATTATTCCATTGAGTTTCGCACTCTTGCTGCCTCTAGTGAGTGGAACGAGCCGGCGCTGCTCGCTCGTTTTCTGGAGGGACTCCACGCAGTGGTTAAGGATGAGATTCTCTCCCGGGAGGTTCCTTCAGATGTGGACTCTTTGATTGCTCTCGCCATCCGCATAGAACGACGGGTAGATCTTCGTCACCGGGCTCGTGGAAGAGAGCTCGCATCAACGGTGTTTCCCTGCTCCGCATCGCAACCATCTCCCTCCTCTGGCTTTGAGACTGAGCCCATGCAGCTGGGAGGGATTCGCATCTCGAATAAGGAGAGGGAACGGAGGATCACCAACCGCCTGTGCCTCTATTGCGGAGTTGCTGGACATTTTGTTAATTCATGTCCAGTAAAAGCCAGAGCTCATCTGTAAGCGGAGGGCTACAGGTGAGCGCAACTACTCAAGTCTCTCCATCAAGGTCCTGTACTACTTTGTCGGTCCACCTACGCTGGACCGGTTCGGGTGCTACATGTAGTGCCTTGATAGACTCTGGGGCTGAGGGTTGTTTCATGGACGAAGCATGGGTTCGGAAACATGACATTCCTTTCAGAGAGTTAGATAAGCCTACGCCCATGTTCGCCTTAGATGGTAGTCATCTTCCCAGTATCAGATTTGAGACACTACCTTTAACCCTCACAGTATCTGGTAACCACAGTGAGACTATTTCTTTTTTGATTTTCCGTTCACCGTTTACACCTGTTGTTTTGGGTCATCCCTGGCTAGTATGTCATAATCCTTCTATTAATTGGTCTAGTAATTCTATCCTATCCTGGAACGTTTCTTGTCATGTGAAGTGTTTAATGTCTGCCATCCCTCCCGTTTCTTCTGTCCCTACTTCTCAGGAGGAACCTGGCGATTTGACAGGAGTGCCGGAGGAATATCATGATCTGCGCACGGTCTTCAGTCGGTCCCGAGCCAACTCCCTTCCTCCTCACCGGTCGTATGATTGTAGTATTGATCTCCTTCCGGGGACCACTCCTCCTCGAGGTAGACTATACTCTCTGTCGGCTCCCGAACGTAAGGCTCTCGAGGATTATTTGTCTGTGTCTCTTGACGCCGGTACCATAGTGCCTTCTTCTTCTCCGGCCGGGGCGGGGTTCTTTTTGTTAAGAAGAAGGACGGTACTCTGCGCCCCTGCGTGGATTATCGAGGGCTGAATGACATAACGGTTAAGAATCGTTATCCGCTTCCCCTTATGTCATCAGCCTTCGAGATTCTGCAGGGAGCCAGGTGCTTTACTAAGTTGGACCTTCGTAACGCTTACCATCTCGTGCGCATCAGAGAGGGGGACGAGTGGAAAACGGCGTTTAACACTCCGTTAGGGCATTTTGAGTACCGGGTTCTGCCGTTCGGTCTCGCCAATGCGCCAGCTGTTTTTCAGGCATTAGTTAATGATGTTCTGAGAGACATGCTGAACATTTTTGTTTTTGTCTATCTTGACGATATCCTGATTTTTCTCCGTCACTCGAGATTCATGTTCAGCACGTTCGACGTGTTCTACAGCGCCTTTTAGAGAATTGTCTCTACGTAAAGGCTGAGAAGTGCTCTTTTCATGTCTCCTCCGTTACTTTTCTCGGTTCCGTTATTTCCGCTGAAGGCATTCAGATGGATTCCGCTAAGGTCCAAGCTGTCAGTGATTGGCCCGTTCCAAGGTCACGTGTCGAGTTGCAGCGCTTTTTAGGTTTCGCTAATTTCTATCGGCGTTTCATTCGTAATTTCGGTCAAGTTGCTGCCCCTCTCACAGCTCTTACTTCTGTCAAGACGTGTTTTAAGTGGTCCGGTTCCGCCCAGGAGCTTTTGATCTTCTAAAAGAACGTTTTACGTCCGCTCCTATCCTCGTTACTCCTGACGTCACTAGACAATTCATTGTCGAGGTTGACGCTTCAGAGGTAGGCGTGGGAGCCATTCTATCCCAGCGCTTCCAGTCTGACGATAAGGTTCATCCTTGCGCTTATTTTTCTCATCGCCTGTCGCCATCTGAGCGCAACTATGATGTGGGTAACCGTGAACTGCTCGCCATCCGCTTAGCCCTAGGCGAATGGCGACAGTGGTTGGAGGGGGCGACCGTTCCTTTTGTCGTTTGGACAGACCATAAGAACCTTGAGTACATCCGTTCTGCCAAACGACTTAATGCCCGTCAAGCTCGTTGGGCGTTGTTTTTCGCTCGTTTCGAGTTTGTGATTTCTTACCGTCCGGGTAGCAAGAACACCAAGCCTGATGCCTTATCCCGTCTGTTTAGTTCTTCTGTGGCTTCTACTGATCCCGAGGGGATTCTTCCTTATGGGCGTGTTGTCGGGTTAACAGTCTGGGGAATTGAAAGACAGGTTAAGCAAGCACTCACGCACACTGCGTCGCCGCGCGCTTGTCCTAGTAACCTCCTTTTCGTTCCTGTTTCCACTCGTCTGGCTGTTCTTCAGTGGGCTCACTCTGCCAAGTTAGCTGGTCATCCCGGTGTTCGAGGCACTCTTGCGTCTATTCGCCAGCGCTTTTGGTGGCCGACTCAGGAGCGTGACACGCGCCGTTTCGTGGCTGCTTGTTCGGACTGCGCGCAGACTAAGTCGGGTAACTCTCCTCCTGCCGGTCGTCTCAGACCGCTCCCCATTCCTTCTCGACCATGGTCTTTTTTTTTCCGGTTCCGGTTGGAGCGAGTGGTCGCATCTGCACGTCGCTCCAACGGGTAGTATAACTTTTTCATTATATTTCATTATATCACAACGGTTTGATTTGTCTTATCTTAGCAATTTCTTCTCAGCTAGCTACATAGCCGTCTTTGTATCAAAAGATAATTGCGTAATTATCGTATTTCGCCGTCCTAACGTAGTCTTCACTAGTCTTCACTAGCCAGCTAGCTAACGTCCACTGATTAGCTGCACTGGAGAAACTGTTACACTCAACTGAACGACTTGATTAGTTTAGTGTCAGCTAGCTACATAGCTGTCTTTGCTGTCTTCGTATCATCGTATCATCGTATCCAAGATAATTGTGTTGTTTAGGTTTAGAGTGTGTAGTCTTAGAGTGATTATCTTAATTTACCGAGGTTAGCTAGCCAGCTATTTGTCGTCCTTAACGTAGGTGACTCTGCTAGCTAGCCAACAGCTAGCCAACGCTAGCCAACGTCTTCTGTATAGAACTCAACTACCCGGTCGCATTCACAGGTTGTATCACATTTTCACTTCATTTTCATTACAGTACAACGGTTTGATTTGTTTGATCGTAGCTAGCTACTTAGCTAGCTACATAGCCGTCTTTGTATCAAAGATAATTGTGTAGTCTAGAGCGATTTTCTAGGTTCGCTAGCCATCTATTGTCGTTCTTTTAACGCAACGTAACGTAAACAACACTGCTAGCTAGCCTGCTAGCCCCCGAATAGCAACACTGCAGAAACTATTACACTCAACGGAACGACTTGATTAGTGTAGTGTCAACAACGCACCCACTGCCAGCTGGCCTACTTCAGCAGTACTGTATCATTTTAATCATTTTAGTCAATAAGATTCTTGCTACGTAGCTTAACTTTCTGAACATTCGAGACGTGTAGTCCACTTGTCATTCCAATCTCCTTTGCATTAGCGTAGCCTCTTCTGTAGCCTGTCAACTATGTGTCGGTTTATCCCTGTTCTCTCCTCTCTGCACAGACCATACAAACGCTCCTCACCGCGTGGCCGCGGCCACCCTACTCTGGTGGTCCCAGCGCGCACGACCCACGTGGAGTTCCAGGTCTCCGGTAGCCTCTGGAACTGCCAATCTGCGGTCAACAAGGCAGAGTTCATCTCAGCCCATGCCTCCCTCCAGTCCCTCGACTTCTTGGCCCTGACGGAAACATGGATCACCACAGACAACACTGCTACTCCTACTGCTCTCTCTTCGTCCGCCCACGTGTTCTCGCACACCCCGAGAGCGTCTGGTCAGCGGGGTGGTGGCACCGGGATCCTCATCTCTCCCAAGTGGTCATTCTCTCTTTCTCCCCTTACCCATCTGTCTATCGCCTCCTTTGAATTCCATGCTGTCACAGTCACTAGCCCTTTCAAGCTTAACATCCTTATCATTTATCGCCCTCCAGGTTCCCTCGGAGAGTTCATCAATGAGCTTGATGCCTTGATAAGCTCCTTTCCTGAGGACGGCTCACCTCTCACAGTTCTGGGCGACTTTAACCTCCCCACGTCTACCTTTGACTCTTTCCTCTCTGCCTCCTTCTTTCCACTCCTCTCCTCTTTTGACCTCACCCTCTCACCTTCCCCCCTACTCACAAGGCAGGCAATACGCTCGACCTCATCTTTACTAGATGCTGTTCTTCCACTAACCTCATTGCAACTCCCCTCCAAGTCTCCGACCACTGCCTTGTATCCTTTTCCCTCTCGCTCTCATCCAACACCTCCCACACTGCCCCTACTCGGATGGTATCGCGCCGTCCCAACCTTCGCTCTCTCTCCCCCGCTACTCTCTCCTCTTCCATCCTATCATCTCTTCCCTCCGCTCAAACCTTCTCCCACCTATCTCCTGATTCTGCCTCCTCAACCCTCCTCTCCTCCCTCTCTGCATCCCTTGACTCTCTATGTCCCCTATCCTCCAGGCCGGCTCGGTCCTCCCCTCCCGCTCCGTGGCTCGATGACTCATTGCGAGCTCACAGAACAGGGCTCCGGGCAGCCGAGCGGAAATGGAGGAAAACTCGCCTCCCTGCGGACCTGGCATCCTTTCACTCCCTCCTCTCTACATTTTCCTCCTCTGTCTCTGCTGCTAAAGCCACTTTCTACCACGCTAAATTCCAAGCTTCTGCCTCTAACCCTAGGAAGCTCTTTGCCACCTTCTCCTCCCTCCTGAATCCTCCGCCCCCTCCCCCCTCCTCCCTCTCTGCAGATGACTTCGTCAACCATTTTGAAAAGAAGGTCGACGACATCCGATCCTCGTTTGCTAAGTCAAACGACACCGCTGGTTCTGCTCACACTGCCCTACCCTATGCTCTGACCTCTTTCTCCCCTCTCTCTCCAGATGAAATCTCGCGTCTTGTGACGGCCGGCCGCCCAACAACCTGCCCGCTTGACCCTATCCCCTCCTCTCTTCTCCAGACCATTTCCGGAGACCTTCTCCCTTACCTCACCTCGCTCATCAACTCATCCCTGACCGTTGGCTACGTCCCTTCCGTCTTCAAGAGAGCGAGAGTTGCACCCCTTCTGAAAAAACCTACACTCGATCCCTCCGATGTCAACAATTACAGACCAGTATCCCTTCTTTCTTTTCTCTCCAAAACTCTTGAACGTGCCGTCCTTGGCCAGCTCTCCCGCTATCTCTCTCTGAATGACCTTCTTGATCCAAATCAGTCAGGTTTCAAGACTAGTCATTCAACTGAGACTGCTCTCCTCTGTATCACGGAGGCGCTCCGCACTGCTAAAGCTAACTCTCTCTCCTCTGCTCTCATCCTTCTAGATCTATCGGCTGCCTTCGATACTGTGAACCATCAGATCCTCCTCTCCACCCTCTCCGAGTTGGGCATCTCCGGCGCGGCCCACGCTTGGATTGCGTCCTACCTGACAGGTCGCTCCTACCAGGTGGCGTGGCGAGAATCTGTCTCCTCACCACGCGCTCTCACCACTGGTGTCCCCCAGGGCTCTGTTCTTGGCCCTCTCCTATTCTCGCTATACACCAAGTCACTTGGCTCTGTCATAACCTCACATGGTCTCTCTTATCATTGCTATGCAGACGACACACAATTAATCTTCTCCTTTCCCCCTTCTGATGACCAGGTGGCGAATCGCATCTCTGCATGTCTGGCAGACATATCAGTGTGGATGACGGATCACCACCTCAAGCTGAACCTCGGCAAGACGGAGCTGCTCTTCCTCCCGGGGAAGGACTGCCCGTTCCATGATCTCGCCATCACGGTTGACAACTCCACTGTGTCCTCCTCCCAGAGCGCCAAGAACCTTGGTGTGATCCTGGACAACACCCTGTCGTTCTCAACTAACATCAAGGCGGTGGCCCGTTCCTGTAGGTTCATGCTCTACAACATCCGCAGAGTACGACCCTGCCTCACACAGGAAGCGGCGCAGGTCCTAATCCAGGCACTTGTCATCTCCCGTCTGGATTACTGCAACTCGCTGTTGGCTGGGCTCCCTGCCTGTGCCATTAAACCCCTTCAACTCATCCAGAACGCCGCAGCCCGTCTGGTGTTCAACCTTCCCAAGTTCTCTCACGTCACCCCGCTCCTCCGTTCTCTCCACTGGCTTCCAGTTGAAGCTCGCATCCGCTACAAGACCATGGTGCTTGCCTACGGAGCTGTGAGGGGAACGGCACCTCAGTACCTCCAGGCTCTGATCAGGCCCTACACCCAAACAAGGGCACTGCGTTCATCCACCTCTGGCCTGCTCGCCTCCCTACCACTGAGGAAGTACAGCTCCCGCTCAGCCCAGTCAAAACTGTTCGCTGCCCTGGCCCCCCCAATGGTGGAACAAACTCCCTCACGACGCCAGGACAGCGGAGTCAATCACCACCTTCCGGAGACACCTGAAACCCCACCTCTTTAAGGAATACCTAGGATAGGTTAAGTAATCCCTCTCACCCCACCCCCCCCCTAAGTTTTAGATGCACTATTGTTAAGTGACTGTCCCACTGGATGTCATAAGGTGAATGCACCAATTTGTAAGTCGCTCTGGATAAGAGCGTCTGCTAAATGACTTAAATGTAAATGTAATGTAAATGTCTCACATTGCCTTAGACTTCATTACCGGTCTGCCTTTGTCTGCGGGGAAGACTGTGATTCTGACGGTTGTCGATAGGTTCTCTAAGGCGGCACATTTCATTCCCCTCGCTAAACTTCCTTCCGCTAAGGAGACGGCACAAATCATTATTGAGAATGTATTCAGAATTCATGGCCTCCCGTTAGACGCCGTTTCAGACAGAGGCCCGCAATTCACGTCACAGTTTTGGAGGGAGTTCTGTCGTTTGATTGGTGCGTCCGTCAGTCTCTCTTCCGGGTTTCATCCCCAGTCTAACGGTCAAGCAGAGAGGGCCAATCAGACGATTGGTCGCATACTACGCAGCCTTTCTTTCAGAAACCCTGCGTCTTGGGCAGAACAGCTCCCCTGGGCAGAATACGCTCACAATTCGCTTCCTTCGTCTGCTACCGGGTTATCTCCGTTTCAGAGTAGTCTGGGTTACCAGCCTCCTCTGTTCTCATCCCAGCTTGCCGAGTCCAGCGTTCCCTCCGCTCAAGCGTTTGTCCAACGTTGTGAGCGCACCTGGAGGAGGGTGAGGTCTGCACTTTGCCGTTACAGGGCACAGACGGTGAGAGCCGCCAATAAACGCAGGATTAAGAGTCCAAGGTATTGTTGCGGCCAGAGAGTGTGGCTTTCCACTCGCAACCTTCCTCTTACGACAGCTTCTCGTAAGTTGACTCCGCGGTTCATTGGTCCGTTCCGTGTCTCCCAGGTCGTCAATCCTGTCGCTGTGCGACTGCTTCTTCCGCGACATCTTCGTCGCGTCCATCCTGTCTTCCATGTCTCCTGTGTTAAGCCCTTTCTTCGCACCCCCGTTCGTCTTCCCTCCCCCTCCCGTCCTTGTCGAGAGCGCACCTATTTACAAGGTACATAAGATCATGGACATGCGTTCTCGGGGACGGGGTCACCAATACCTAGTGGATTGGGAGGGTTACGGTCCTGAGGAGAGGAGTTGGGTTCCGTCTCGGGACGTGCTGGACCGTTCACTCATCGATGATTTCCTCCGTTGCCGCCAGGATTCCTCCTCGAGTGCGCCAGGAGGCGCTCGGTGAGTGGGGGGTACTGTCATGTTTGTCATTTATTATCATGTCTTGTCCCTGTGCTCCCCATGCTATTCGTTTCCCTCTGCTGGTCTTATTTGGTTCTTTCCCTCCTTCTATCCCTCTCTCTCCCCCTCCCTCTCTCACTCTCTCGCTCTCTCTTCTCTCTATCGTTCCGTTCCTGCTCCCAGCTGTTCCTATTCCCCTAATCATCATTTAGTCTTCCCACACCTGTTCCCGATCCTTTCCCCTGATTAGAGTCCCTATTTATTCCTTTGTGATCCGTTCCTGTCCCGTCGGTTCCTTGTATTGTATTCACCATGCTGTGATTGCGTTTCGCCCTGTCCTGTCGTGTTTTTGCTGTGATTGTGTATCGCCCTGTCCTGTCGTGTTTTTTTGCCTTCATCAGATGCTGCGTGTGAGCAGGTGTCTCTGTCGACTACGGCCTGCGCCTACCCGAAGCGACCTGCAGTCTGTGGCCGCTTCTCCAGTTATTTCCCCTCTACAAGTCTAGAGGATTTCTGTTATTCCGTTTTGGACTTAAATAAACTCTGTTTCTGTTAAGTCGCTTTTGGGTCCTCTTTCACCTGCATGACAATAAATGGACAGTACCAGTCACTATAGTCGTAAAGATCACCCAGAGTGTAAATAAGTGCATAATTACATAGTTCTGATTCCTGCTCTTAGATATTATAGCTAGATTGATGTTTAAACACAGAGACAGGCAGCCAGTTACACTCGCACCCAGATCCATGACATCAAAGGCATGCAGTGTGTGTGTGTTATTGAGAGCAGCAGGAGAAGATGTGTAGGACCTTAGTATTGCTCTTGGACCGGAGCCAGAGCTACAGATGGTACTGGTTTGTATTTGTGCAAAATGGCTGTGAGGCTCACGCTTCCCAAGTGACCATGACGAAACACAGCAAAATCAGCACGCAGCACGCCAGCACCAGACCAGACTACACACACACATACACGCACACACAAACCAGACTCCACTCCAGCAGGCCCAGCCTCGGGTCAGCAAAAGCAGTCAAACTCCTCTGAGAGTTCCGGGTCGTGCTTTTATTAAGTGGCACTGTTAAGACTCTAACTGTTAAGTCACATCGCCTCGATCTGCAATACTCCCTCAAGGAGTTCCCTTAGAAAAACCCCACGGCTTTCCTGTAGTGGTTAGCTTTGCATGTGCGTCACTGTCAATGGCAACAATTACAGCTCTAATGAAGGATGCCTACGTAGGTAAGTAGACGGGCCTGCTTTGGACCTACCTACACAAAGTGCACTACCTTAGCAACAACAAACAATAACAACAAGGAGAGAGGGAACCCTGCCTTCCCGGGAGTTCCTCTGGAATGCTAAGCTTCAGTCCACCCTGATGTTTGTAGTCTCAAAAATGAGGTTGTCTTGGCGACAGGGGGGGGGGTGTCTTTGAGGGAAGCCCCACATCTTGCTGAAGTTGTTGTTTGGATTGTCACGGTGCAAAGTTCTTGGAAGTTGAAACAACTAGTCGGCAGCCACACCTTGTGTTGGTTCAGGTCTAGTTTACACTACAGACAGGGCTTTTGTTGTGGCATGTGTCGAGGCTCTATAGAGATACTCCAATGTTTGGGCGGAAGAATACACCATAAAGGGCATGAATGGGTTGTTAAATTTAAAAAAAGAAAAAAAAGTAGTACCTTTCAGAGACTGGGTGAAAGAGTTGCACCTTCATATAGTTTCTTGAATGAACCACAGATTGTTTATCTTCGTAGAAGTAAGTCTAGTTTCGTTTATTAGGATACCCATTAGCTACTACACATGCAGCAGCTACTCTTCCTAGGGTCCACATGTACAAAACAGTAATAGACAAAAACAACAGAAAATATTACATTAAATTCAAAATAAAATAACAGACAAAAGTTTGGACACACCTACTCATTCCAGGGTTTTTCTTTACTTTTACTATTTTCTACATTGTAGAATAATAATGAAGACATCAAAACTATGAAATAACACATATGGAATCATGTAGTAACCAAAAAAGTGTGAAACAAATCAAATTATATTTTAGATTCTTCAAAGTAGCAACCTTTTGCCTTGATGACAGCTTTGCACACACCCATCAACGTAGCAGTTCTTGACACAAACCTGTGTGCCTGGCACCTACTACAATAACCAGTTCAAAGGCACTTCAATCTTTTGACTTGCCCATATCACCCTTTGAATGGCATACATACAATGTCTCAAGGCTTAAAAATGCTTCTTCAAACGGTCTTCTCCCCTTCACCTACACTAATTTAAGTGGATTTAACAAGGGATCATAGCTTTCATCTGGTTAGTCTATATCATGGAAAGAGCAGCTGTTCATAATGTTTCATTATTGAATGCGAGAGTAGGGTGACACCGCTAGTGGGTCTCGAACCCAGGCCAATGACAAACACCCGAATCACTGTCCCTATAACAGACATGACTAGAACATGTGCTTATTTGGCCAGTATATTTGCGCCCTGTCCAGAAGAAACCCCAAACTCTCCTTACTGCACACTTGTGTAGATCTGAAACAACTTGATAGGTTTAAGCAATAGGGTGAATGCACCTGGAGGTAAATCTCAGCTCTGTTAAAAGCTGAGAAAATATTTTATTGAGCATAGTGATTAAGGTGTATTATGAAACAGGTTAATATGCCCCACCAACACCATACAACTAAACAGAAAGCCCTTCAATTGCTAAAATAAGTCAATGAAATCAATGATAAGAATAGTCATCTAAACTGATACCTGACACACACATGGTGGCGTAGCACATCGGCATACCATGAAAACAAGAGTTTGTGAGTTCAAATCCCAGGTTGAGGACACATTGAATAGTGTAATTATTGCATAAATGAACATGCACAATGCAATCATGTATATCGTTTCAAATATTTTTATTAAACACACACAAGAATGGTGTATAGGTATACATGACAGGTATACAATTCTTATCTAAACATAAAAGAGCATACAGGAACAACAAGACCCAGAGTTCTGGGTGCAGAACAAATAATACAGAACACGACATACAAAACAAGGACACGTAGAAAGAAAGAGGGAAGATGTCCCCCCTATCCCCCATCCCCTATCCCCCCCCCCCCTTCCCCCCCCCCCTCCCAACTGCTCGGGTGGTAGGGCCAGCACACGCTGCCCAAAAGTAGATTAAAATTTTACCATTGAGAGTGCGTTAATAAGTACAAATTCAAATGTTCAAATGATCAAATGTTGATAATTTATTGTTCAGAATATATCTAATTCTTTCTAAGTGTACAGTGTTTGCCAATTCACTGAGCCATAATTTGGTAGAGGACGCTTCCCTCCTTTTCCAAAACAACAAGATTAGTTTTTTTGCCGAGATGAGACCATACGAGATTAGTTGTTTTTGGGGGTTGGTTAATCTGTTTAGGGACTCAGATACTCCCAGGATTATCAGAAGCGGGTCTGGATCTATTGAAGTCTCCAAAACTTCAGAGAGGATCCTAAAAATTCCACACCAATAACCATGCAAGCTAGAGCATAGGGCAAAGCAGTGGAGTAGTGTACCCTGCGTAGCCTGACATTTATCACATGTAGGGGATGTATCAGGAAATATCCTATGCAGTTTAGTTTTGGAATAGTGTAATCTGTGTAATACCTTGAATTGTATGAGACTGTCATGTTTTGTCATTGATTATCATGCCTTGTCCCTGTTCTTCTCCTTCTATTCGTTTCCCTCTGCTGGTCTTATTAGGTTCTTTCCCTCTTTCTATCCCTCTCTCTCCCCCTCCCTCTCTCACTCTCCCGCTCTCTCTTCTCTCTATCGTTCCGTTCCTGCTCCCGGCTGTTCCTATTCCCCTAATCAATCATTTAGTCTTCCCACACCTGTTCCCGATCCTTTTCCCTGATTAGAGTCCCTATTTCTCTCCTTGTTATTCGTTTCTGCCCTGTCGGTTCCTTGTCTAGAATTCACCGTGCTGTGTTTGTGTATCGCCCTGTCGTGTCGTGTTTTCCTCAGATGCTGCGTGGTGAGCAGGTGTCTGAGTCTGTTTGGTTCAAGTGCCTTCCCGAGGCAACCTGCTGTTCACCTGCTGTTCAAGATCGAGTCTCCAGTTTGTCCTCGTCTTTTCGAGTGAAAGTTGTGTTTTTTTTTATTGTATTTACTTTACTGGATTAAAGACTCTGTTTTCGCCAAGTCGCTTTTGGGTCCTCTTTCACCTGCATGACAGAAGGAACCGACCAAGGAATGGACCCAGCGACTTCAGACGCTCGTTACACTGCCGTCGAGATCCAAGGAGCCATGCTCGGCAGACACGAGCAGGAATTGTCTGCTGCTCGCCATGCCGTGGAGAACCTGGCCGCTCAGGTTTCCGACCTCTCTGGACAGTTCCAGAGTCTTCGTCTCGTGCCACCTGTTACTTCCTGGCCTGCCGAGCCTCCAGAACCTAGGGTTAATAACCCACCTTGCTACTCCGGGCAGCCCACTGAGTGCCGCTCCTTTCTCACGCAGTGTGAGATTGTGTTCTCTCTCCAACCCAACACATACTCTAGAGAGAGAGCTCGGGTTGCTTACGTCATTTCACTCCTTACTGGCCGGGCTCGAGAATGGGGCACAGCTATCTGGGAGGCAAGGGCTGATTGCTCTAACAAGTACCAGAACTTTAAAGAGGAGATGATTCGGGTTTTTGACCGTTCAGTTTTTGGTAGGGAGGCTTCTAGGGCCCTGGCTTCCCTATGCCAAGATGAACGGTCCATAACGGATTATTCTATTGAGTTTCGCACTCTTGCTGCCTCTAGTGAGTGGAACGAGCCGGCGCTGCTCGCTCGTTTTCTGGAGGGACTCCACGCAGTGGTTAAGGATGAGATTCTCTCCCGGGAGGTTCCTTCAGATGTGGACTCTTTGATTGCTTTCGCCATCCGCATAGAACGACGGGTAGATCTTCGTCACCGGGCTCGTGGAAGAGAGCTCGCATCAACGGTGTTTCCCTGCTCCGCATCGCAACCATCTCCCTCCTCTGGCTCAGAGACTGAGCCCATGCAGCTGGGAGGGATTCGCATCTCGACTAAGGAGAGGGAACGGAGGATCACCAACCGCCTGTGCCTCTATTGCGGAGTTGCTGGACATTTTGTTAATTCATGTCCAGTAAAAGCCAGAGCTCATCTGTAAGCGGAGGGCTACAGGTGAGCGCAACTACTCAAGTCTCTCCATCAAAATCCTGTACTACTTTGTCGGTCCATCTACGCTGGACCGGTTCGGGTGCTACATGTAGTGCCTTGATAGACTCTGGGGCTGAGGGTTGTTTCATGGACGAAGCATGGGTTCGGAAACATGACATTCCTTTCAGAGAGTTAGAGAAGCCTACGCCCATGTTCGCCTTAGATGGTAGTCATCTTCCCAGTATCAGATTTGAGACACTACCTTTAACCCTCACAGTATCTGGTAACCACAGTGAGACTATTTCTTTTTTGATTTTTCGTTCACCGTTTACACCTGTTGTTTTGGGTCATCCCTGGCTAGTATGTCATAATCCTTCTATTAATTGGTCTAGTAATTCTATCCTATCCTGGAACGTTTCTTGTCATGTGAAGTGTTTAATGTCTGCCATCCCTCCCGTTTCTTCTGTCCCTACTTCTCAGGAGGAACCTGGCGATTTGACAGGAGTGCCGGAGGAATATCATGATCTGCGCACGGTCTTCAGTCGGTCCCGAGCCAACTCCCTTCCTCCTCACCGGTCGTATGATTGTAGTATTGATCTCCTTCCGGGGACCACTCCTCCTCGGGGTAGACTATACTCTCTGTCGGCTCCCGAACGTAAGGCTCTCGAGGATTATTTGTCTGTGTCTCTTGACGCCGGTACCATAGTGCCTTCTTCCTCTCCGGCCGGGGCGGGGTTCTTTTTTGTTAAGAAGAAGGACGGTACTCTGCGCCCTGCGTGGATTATCGAGGGCTGAATGACATAACGGTTAAGAATCGTTATCCGCTTCCCCTTATGTCATCAGCCTTCGTGATTCTGCAGGGAGCCAGGTGCTTTACTAAGTTGGACCTTCGTAACGCTTACCATCTCGTGCGCATCAGAGAGGGGGACGAGTGGAAAACGGCGTTTAACACTCCGTTAGGGCATTTTGAGTACCGGGTTCTGCCGTTTGGTCTCGCCAATGCGCCAGCTGTTTTTCAGGCATTAGTTAATGATGTTCTGAGAGACATGCTGAACATCTTTGTTTTTGTCTATCTTGACGATATCCTGATTTTTTCTCCGTCACTCGAGATTCATGTTCAGCACGTTCGACGTGTTCTACAGCGCCTTTAGAGAATTGTCTCTACGTAAAGGCTGAGAAGTGCTCTTTTCATGTCTCCTCCGTTACTTTTCTCGGTTCCGTTATTTCCGCTGAAGGCATTCAGATGGATTCCGCTAAGGTCCAAGCTGTCAGTGATTGGCCCGTTCCAAGGTCACGTGTCGAGTTGCAGCGCTTTTTAGGTTTCGCTAATTTCTATCGGCGTTTCATTCGTAATTTCGGTCAAGTTGCTGCCCCTCTCACAGCTCTTACTTCTGTCAAGACGTGTTTTAAGTGGTCCGGTTCCGCCCAGGGAGCTTTTGATCTTCTAAAAGAACGTTTTACGTCCGCTCCTATCCTCGTTACTCCTGACGTCACTAGACAATTCATTGTCGAGGTTGACGCTTCAGAGGTAGGCGTGGGAGCCATTCTATCCCAGCGCTTCCAGTCTGACGATAAGGTTCATCCTTGCGCTTATTTTTCTCATCGCCTGTCGCCATCTGAGCGCAACTATGATGTGGGTAACCGTGAACTGCTCGCCATCCGCTTAGCCCTAGGCGAATGGCGACAGTGGTTGGAGGGGGCGACCGTTCCTTTGTCGTTTGGACAGACCATAAGAACCTTGAGTACATCCGTTCTGCCAAACGACTTAATGCCCGTCAAGCTCGTTGGGCGTTGTTTTTCGCTCGTTTCGAGTTTGTGATTTCTTACCGTCCGGGTAGCAAGAACACCAAGCCTGATGCCTTATCCCGTCTGTTTAGTTCTTCTGTGGCTTCTACTGATCCCGAGGGGATTCTTCCTTATGGGCGTGTTGTCGGGTTAACAGTCTGGGGAATTGAAAGACAGGTTAAGCAAGCACTCACGCACACTGCGTCGCCGCGCGCTTGTCCTAGTAACCTCCTTTTCGTTCCTGTTTCCACTCGTCTGGCTGTTCTTCAGTGGGCTCACTCTGCCAAGTTAGCTGGTCATCCCGGTGTTCGAGGCACTCTTGCGTCTATTCGCCAGCGCTTTTGGTGGCCGACTCAGGAGCGTGACACGCGCCGTTTCGTGGCTGCTTGTTCGGACTGCGCGCAGACTAAGTCGGGTAACTCTCCTCCTGCCGGTCGTCTCAGACCGCTCCCCATTCCTTCTCGACCATGGTCTCACATCGCCCTAGACTTCATTACCGGTCTGCCTTTGTCTGCGGGGAAGACTGTGATTCTTACGGTTGTCGATAGGTTCTCTAAGGCGGCACATTTCATTCCCCTCGCTAAACTTCCTTCCGCTAAGGAGACGGCACAAATCATTATCGAGAATGTATTCAGAATTCATGGCCTCCCGTTAGACGCCGTTTCAGACAGAGGCCCGCAATTCACGTCACAGTTTTGGAGGGAGGTCTGTCGTTTGATTGGTGCGTCCGTCAGTCTCTCTTCCGGGTTTCATCCCCAGTCTAACGGTCAAGCAGAGAGGGCCAATCAGACGATTGGTCGCATACTACGCAGCCTTTCTTTCAGAAACCCTGCGTCTTGGGCAGAACAGCTCCCCTGGGCTCACAATTCGCTTCCTTCGTCTGCTACCGGGTTATCTCCGTTTCAGAGTAGTCTGGGTTACCAGCCTCCTCTGTTCTCATCCCAGCTTGCCGAGTCCAGCGTTCCCTCCGCTCAAGCGTTTGTCCAACGTTGTGAGCGCACCTGGAGGAGGGTGAGGTCTGCACTTTGCCGTTACAGGGCACAGACTGTGAGAGCCGCCAATAAACGCAGGATTAAGAGTCCAAGGTATTGTTGCGGCCAGAGAGTGTGGCTTTCCACTCGCAACCTTCCTCTTACGACAGCTTCTCGTAAGTTGACTCCGCGGTTCATTGGTCCGTTCCGTGTCTCCCAGGTCGTCAATCCTGTCGCTGTGCGACTGCTTCTTCCGCGACATCTTCGTCGCGTCCATCCTGTCTTCCATGTCTCCTGTGTCAAGCCCTTTCTTCGCACTCCCGTTCGTCTTCCCTCCCCCTCCCGTCCTTGTCGAGAGCGCACCTATTTACAAGGTACATAAGATCATGGACATGCGTTCTCGGGACGGGGTCACCAATACTTAGTGGATTGGGAGGGTTACGGTCCTGAGGAGAGGAGTTGGGTTCCGTCTCGGGACGTGCTGGACCGTTCACTCATTGATGATTTCCTCCGTTGCCGCCAGGATTCCTCCTCGAGTGCGCCAGGAGGCGCTCGGTGAGTGGGGGGTACTGTCATGTTTTGTCATTGATTATCATGCCTTGTCCCTGTTCTTCTCCTTCTATTCGTTTCCCTCTGCTGGTCTTATTAGGTTCTTTCCCTCTTTCTATCCCTCTCTCTCCCCCCCCTCTCTCACTCTCCCGCTCTCTCTTCTCTCTATCGTTCCGTTCCTGCTCCCAGCTGTTCCTATTCCCCTAATCAATCATTTAGTCTTCCCACACCTGTTCCCGATCCTTTTCCCTGATTAGAGTCCCTATTTCTCTCCTTGTTATTCGTTTCTGCCCTGTCGGTTCCTTGTCTAGAATTCACCGTGCTGTGTTTGTGTATCGCCCTGTCGTGTCGTGTTTTCCTCAGATGCTGCGTGGTGAGCAGGTGTCTGAGTCTGTTTGGTTCAAGTGCCTTCCCGAGGCAACCTGCTGTTCACCTGCTGTTCAAGATCGAGTCTCCAGTTTGTCCTCGTCTTTTCGAGTGAAAGTTGTGTTTTTTTTGATTGTATTTACTTTACTGGATTAAAGACTCTGTTTTCGCCAAGTCGCTTTTGGGTCCTCTTTCACCTGCATGACAGAGACGATGTCTGGAGTTAATGGAGCATGTGTGGATATACTCCAAGCTCTCTTCCCAGTCTGCCACTGAGATGTCAGTCCCTAGTTCTTCCTCCCATTTTGCCTTGATGGCATCAGTAGAAGGTGTGCTAACAGATTGAAAAGCATCATATAGACGCGATATCAGTTTATCTGAGGTGGGGCATATTTTTATGCATCCGTCAAACATGGAAGGTTTAGCATTCCCAAATGTTGGGAGGTGTTTTCTAACGTAGTCTCTAATTTGTAGGTATCTGAAAAAATTACTTCTGGGAAGATTATACGTTTCCCTCAGCAGCTCAAAGGAAGCAAAGGTCCCTTCTATGTATAAATCCCCTATGGTGCTTATCCCCAACTCTCCCCATCGCTCAAAGGTGTTATCAAGGTTAGAAGGGGCAAAGGAGGGATTCCTGGCGACAGGGAGCATGAATGACATTGGTCTGAGCTCAAAGTGGACTTTAATTTGCTTCCAGATTCGGACTGTGCTATGTATTATAGGATTGTTACAATAAAGTGACATCTCCAGATTGACAGGCGACAAAATCACAGCGCCAATAGAGAAGGGGTGACACTCCTCACGCTCCATACTAAGCCAGCTGGATGCCGGGAGTACGTCATCCAACAGAAACGTAACAATGCGGAGGTTAGCGGCCCAGTAATAAAATATAAAATTTGGGAGAGACAATCCTCCTTCCATCTTGGATTTACAGAGGTGTTTTTTACCTATCCTGTGTGTTTTATAATCCCAGATGAAAGGATTGATAATTGAGTCAGTTGTTTATGAAAGGATTTAGGTATGAATACTGGGATGTTCTGATATAGGTAGAGCAGTTGTGGGAGGAAGACCATTTTAATGGCATTAATTCTTCCGAGCAGAGAAATTGGGAGAGTTCTCCAAAATAGTATATTTGCTTTGAGTTTTTGTATCAGAGAGGGGAAATTCTCTTTAAATAGTAAGGAGTATTGTTTGGTAACTACAATTCCTAGGTAGGTAAATTTTTCTGAAGATAACTTAAATGGGAGATGTTCTAGCCAGGAGGTATTTTCAAATCAAATCAAATCAAATCAAATTTTATTTGTCACATACACATGGTTAGCAGATGTTAATGCGAGTGTAGCGAAATGCTTGTGCTTCTAGTTCCGACAATGCAGTGATAACCAACAAGTAATCTAACTAACAATTCCAAAACTACTGTCTTATACACAGTGTAAGGGGATAAGGAACATGTACATAAGGATATATGAATGAGTGATGGTACAGAGCAGCATACAGTAGATGGTATCGAGTACAGTATATACATATGAGATGAGTGTGTAGACAAAGTAAACAAAGTGGCATAGTTAAAGTGGCTAGTGATACATGTGTTACATAAGGATGCAGTCGATGATGTAGAGTACAGTATATACATATGCATATGAGATGAATAATGTAGGGTAAGTAACATTATATAAGGTAGCATTGTTTAAAGTGGCTAGTGATATATTTACATCATTTCCCATCAATTCCCATTATTAAAATGGCTGGAGTTGGGTCAGTGTCAATGACAGTGTGTTGGCAGCAGCTGTTTAACAGTCTGATGGCCTTGAGATAGAAGCTGTTTTTCAGTCTCTCGGTCCCAGCTTTGATGCACCTGTACTGACCTCGCCTTCTGGATGATAGCGGGGTGAACAGGCAGTGGTTCGGGTGGTTGATGTCCTTGATGATCTTTATGGCCTTCCTGTAACAACGGGTGGTGTAGGTGTCCTGGAGGGCAGGTAGTTTGCCCCCGGTGATGCGTTGTGCAGTCTTCACTACCCTCTGGAGAGCCTTACGGTTGAGGGCGGAGCAGTTGCCGTACCAGGCGGTGATACAGCCCGCCAGGATGCTCTCGATTGTGCATCTGTAGAAGTTTGTGAGTGCTTTTTTGCTATTTTGCGACCGTATGGGCATTAATTCACTCTTGTTCCAATTTATTCTGTATCCCGAGAAGGTACCAAACAAATTGATCACATCAAGAATAGCTGGGATACTAGCCTGGGGTTCTGTTACATAGAGGAGGATGTCATCTGCGTATAGGGAGATCTTATTTAGAGTATCTTTAGTATTATAGCCGTGTATTGCTGCATGAGATCTAATCGTCTGAGCGAGCGGTTCGGTAATTAGGGCGAAGAGCATAGGCGACAGCGCACAACCCTGCCTTGTCCCCCTGTTGAGGTTAAATCGGGGCGACAATGATTGGTTAGTGAGTATTCTGGCACAGGGGTTCCTATATAAAAGCTGGATCCAATTTATGAACCTATCTCCAATATTCAATTTCTGTAGGACCTTGAATAGATAGGGCCACTCAACTTGGTCAAAGGCCTTTTCGGCGTCAAGAGATATGACGGCAAGGTCCACGTTGGGTAACCTCTGAGAATACATAATATTGAAGAGGCGCCTGAGATTGAAGAATGAGTTTCTGTTAGGGATAAAGCCGGTCTGATCCGAATGGACCAATTTGCCAATTAAAGTGCTAAGCCTGTTAGCCAGAGTTTTTGCTAAAATCTTTTGGTCTGTATTACCCTACCTCTTCTGGATCTTTACCCTTCTTATGTATAACTGTAATGAACGCTTCATCCAAAGTAGAAGGGAGAGCTCCATCCTCATTGGCCTGAATCAACATTTTGTGCAGATAGGGGGAGAGCATGTTGCTGAATGTTTTATAGAATTCACCAGGGTATCCATCTGGGCCCGGGGTCTTGCCACTCTTTAGAGATTTAATTGTTTCTCGGATTTCATCAAGAGATATTTCCTTATTCAGGAAGTTAGAATCTTCCTGGTTCAGGGCAGGAAGATTACAGTCCTCCAAAAATGTTTGCATAATTAAGGGGTTAGGATCTGCTTTAGATGTATATAGAGTCTCATAAAACTGCCGGAATCTGTCATTGATGTCTTTGGGGGAAGAGAGTAATTCCCCAGATGCAGATTTAACCCTGTGAATCATTCGGTCACTCACATTTTTTCGGAGTTGTCTGGCGAGTAATTTGTGTGGTTTGTCACCAATCTCAAAATATTTTTGCTTGGCATAGAGAAAAGATTTAGCGATTTTAGCTGAGAGAATCTGATTATATTCAAATTTTAAAGAGGTAATTTTTTTATGTTTCTCCATAGATGGGTGGCTAGCATTCTCCCTATCCAGTAAGTGAATTTGTCCCTCTAGTTCTTCCAGTTATCCTCTGTTTTGCCTAATCCTGGCAGCCTGAAAGGAGATGATACAGCCTCTCAGATAAGCCTTCAGTGTTTCCCACAATAATGCTGGGGAGGTCTCTGTGTTGTCGTTGGTATCAAAGAAAAATTTAATTTGGTCTTTAAGATATTCACAGAATGTTGGTTCTGTGAGGAGCTGAGGATTCAACCTCCAGACCCTCTCGTTTGGTACAATGTCACCCAATCTCAGGGAGAAGGTGAGTGGACTGTGGTCTGAGATTATAATATCATGATACCTCACATTACAGGTATAGGGGAGTAGTCTAGCATCCAACAAAAAGTAGTCAATTCGAGTGTAAACCTTGTGAACATGAGAGTAAAAGGAGTATTCCCTACCCGTAGGGTTAGCGATCCTCCATATATCAAATAAGTTTGAATTTTTTATGTAGGTATTCAAGAATTCGCTTGAATAGGAGGTTCGCCGGGTAGAGGATCTATCCAAATATTGGTCTAGCACACAGTTAAGGTCCCCTCCAATGACCAGGTTAGTATGGGAGATATCTGGAATCAGGGCAAGGACTCTTTTGAAAAAAGAGGGGTTGTCAATGTTTGGCCCATAGATATTTAGTAGAGTTACTGAGGTAGAGTGGATTTCTCCTATTGCGATCACATACCGACCCTCTTTATCCGCAATAGTGGTTTTATGTAGAAAGGGAATTCCTTTCCGTACCAGAATCGCTGTGCCTCTCGTTTTGGCAGAGAGGTTAGAGTGATACACTTGCCCCACCCACCTACACCTAAGTCTGCTATGAGAGTTATTCTTCAGATGGGTTTCTTGCAAAAATATAATATCAGACGAGAGTGCTTTCAAGTGGGCTAGGACCTTGCCCCTCTTAATTGGTTTGTTTAAACCCTTGACATTCCAGGAAGTGAATGTAAGCCCCACCCTCCTCTCGTTTGTAGTTCCTATGGTGGCCTGCATATCATGTAACTTGACAAAAAGGTAAGAAAGCGCACCAAACCATCACGATCAGCATATGTAGCACCCACACCCGAGCAGTATCCAGCCCACCCCTCCCCCTGCAAGCACCTTTACTTCCCCCTGTTCCCCTAATTTCCACAACACTTACCCCCCCCCCCCCATCAACCCACCTTTAACAGGAATGTACAAACAGGAGAGAAAAAAAAGGAAAAATAAAAATAATAAACACATTGTCTGGCCGATGCCAAAAAAGCACGGCGCGACCTCGAACCAGAGGTAAAACAAAAATAAAATACCAACTATACGTTCACCTCTCACTATCCTAGAACTTCTACTAACATATGAACTGAGGAGGCTCCCGCGAGTTAAGTGTTCAGTTAGCATCTAATAAACCTAAACCGAATAAGTTGCAACTTAAACATATTGCGCATTTAAGCGTCATCCTGGGTCAATCCCAGAAATAAGCAAGATATAGCCTCAAGATAATATTGCTAAGCACTGCCGGTCAAAAAATAAACCATCCGCAACCGACCTAGTCAGCCGTACCTTTACATACTGTGGGTCAGGAGATCGGAACAAGGATTTGTTAAATTAAACGTTCCCCCCATAAAAAAAATATTTTTAATAAAAAATAAGTAAAAATATATACCTTATATATATATACATATATATATATATATATATATATATATATATATATATATATATATATATATATATATATACATACACATACATACACATACACACCATACACACACACACACACACACACACACACACACACACACACACACACACACACACACACACACACACACACACACACACACACACACACACACACACACACACACACACACACACACACACACACACACCACACACCCCATATATATCTACATACACACATATACACACACACACACACACACACACACACACACACACACACACACACACACACACACACACACACACACACACACACACACACACACACACACACACACACACACACACACACACACACACACACACATATATATATATATATACATACATACACACACCCATATATATACACACACACACACACACACACACACACACACACACACACACACACACACACACACACACACACACACACACACACACACACACACACACACACACACACACACACACACACACACACACACACACACACACACACACACACACACACACACAGATATATATATACATACATATATACATACACACATATACACACACACACACACATATATACATACATACATACACACACCCATATATATATACATACACACACACACATCCATACATATACATGTATGTATACATACCCACACAAAAAAATCATATATAAAAATATATATTTAAAGAATATGTATATACATCCATATGCACACATACACATACAAACATTCATACCCCAGAATAACAATCTACACTGATTTAAAATATACACATACATAATACTAAAATGCTAAGAGAAAATAGTAATAAAGTACAAATAGTAATTATATTTACGCACACCTACACATACATAAGCACTACAGAGGGCTGGTGGGACTCTAGTCGGGAGAGAGGCCCACGGCCAGACAAAGGCAGAACGGCACAAAACATCAACTTGCTAACCAGGCGTCTGCCCCTCCCAACCATCACCCCCAGTCCCCCGCAAGCAATAAATAAATGGTATGGTAGTAAGAGTGATGTAAGGATTGTAAAATAAATAACGAAACAAAACAAAAGTGGGGGAATATAAGTATATCCGTCCGAAGGTGTCAGTGATCAAACCTGGAAGTAAAAAATATGCATCGCTGAGCACAGCCGGGATGAAAGTGAATTTAACGTTAAATGAGAGCTCTGACCGCCATCCATTGGTCTGCTCAGCGTCTTACATGCTCGGTAGCTCTTGTTGAGCCCGTTTAATACGTTTTCACCCAATATGGTATAGTATGGATTCGAGTCCATGAGCAGACCCTAACACGCACTAACAAGGCACTCTAACCTGTACGGGGGATTGGTGTATATCCCTGGATAAACTTATCTGCGTCCAAAACCGAGGAGAGCCAAATCTTCTCACCGGAAGGCGGGGTAATTCTTAGTCTTGCAGGGAAGAGTAAGGCTGGGCGAAGATGGAGTTTGTAGAGTTTAGTCATGACATCTCTGTAGTCGGCGCGATGCTTTGCCACATCGGGCGCATAATCCTCATAGACACGGAATGGATGCCCTTTATGTGACAGGTTGCCCCTCATTCGAGCTTCACCGAGGATAAGATCCTTGGTCTTGAAACTGTGACAACAGATTATTACTGGGCGAGGACGTTGGCCCGGTCCAGGCACTGGGACAAGGGAGCGATGTGCGCGGTCCAGCTGGGGATCCGAATCCAAAACATCCGATCCCATTGCATCCTTCAGTAGCTTGGCGAAGAAGTCGGTAGGGCGAGAGCCCGCCTCTATCCCCTCTGCCAGACCAACAACGCGAAGGTTATTACGTCTGGATCGGCCCTCCAGGTCCACCACTTTCACAGAAAGCCTCTGCACAGTATCCTGCAATGACGAGCATAGCTTCTCTAACTCGTCGATCCTACCAGCGTTGAATTCAGAAGCTTTCTCAAGGTCCACAATACTCTGGCCATGCGAAGCGACCGTTCGAATGACGCTCTCGATTTTGGTGTCCAGCTCAGCAATAGTGGCCTTAAGATCCTCAGCTATAGCAACACGTAGCTCCCCCAAAGCCCGGGTAAGTTCTGTAAGTGTCACGTTGTTGCATGTGCCTCCCGCCATGTCTGTCTCGTTGTTTAGTGGGGAGTAGGCCTCCGCTGTGGATTTATTGTCCTTTGGTCGCTTATTACTCGGCATTTTCATATAAAAAGTTACAATTTTGTATTAGAAAGAAACGTTTGTTGTAAAAAGTGCAATAAAGTAGGTTAAATTAGATTATTTTGCAAAAAAGTTGCAGGAGCCTCTCACGCACAGCCGTTCACTCCAACATGCTAGCTCCGCCCCTCGCAATCATGTATATCAAACATGTAATTTAAAAGTACTGTGTGAGTCTCTCTAACCTTGCCAACAGACAAAGAGCTATCGTAGCTCACAAAACATGGCCTTGATTGGTTCGGTGATGTGCAATACATTTTTCTTTGGACACATAAATGTTCTTGCAACGTTCCCACAACATGTGTCTAGAACATTAATATCTTATATTCTGAGAACATGGCAACTATGTTCTATGTACGCTACCGTTCCAAAGTTTGGGGTCACTTAGAAATGTCCTTGTCTTTGAAAGAAAAGCACATTTTTTGTCCATGAAAATAGCGTGAAATTGATCAGAATTACAGTATAGACTTCGTTAATGTTGTAAATGACTATTGTAGCTGGAAACTGAAGATTTTTTATGGAATATCTACATAGGCGTACAGAGGCCTATTATCAGCAACCATCACTCCTGTGTTCCAAATTATCTAAATTAGCTAACTTGGCTAATTGATAATTAGAAAACCCTTTTGCAATTATGTTAGCACAGCTGAAAACTGTTGTGTTGATTAAAGAAGCAATACAACTGGCCTTCTTGAGACTAGTTGAGTATGTGGAGCATCAGCATTTGTGGGTTTGATTACAGGCTCAAAATGGCCAGAAACAAAGACCTTTCTTCTGAAAATCATCAGTCTATTCTTGTTCTGAGAAATGAAGGCTACACCATGCGAAAAATTGCCAAGAAACTGAAGATCTGGTACAACGCTGTTGTAATCACAGAACAGCGTAAACTGCCTCTAACCAGAATAGAAAGAGGAGTGGGAGGCCCCGGTGCACAACTGAGCAAGAGGACGAGTACATTAGAGTGTCTAGTTTGAGAAACAGACACCTCGCAAGTCCTCAACTGGCAGCTTCCTTAAATAGTACCTGTAAAACACCAGTCTCAACAGTGAATAGGCGACTCCGGGATGCTGACCAACTAGGCAGAATTGCAAAGAAAAAGCCACATCTCAGACTGGCCAGTAAAAATTAAATATTAAGATGGGCAAAAGAACACAGACAACTGGACAGAGGAACTCTGCCTAGAAGGCCAGCATCCCGGAGTTGCCTCTTCACTGTTGACGTTGAGACTGGTGTTTTGCGAGTACTATTTAATGAAGCCGCCAGTTGAGGAATTGTGAGTTGTCTGTTTCTCAAACTAGCTCCAGCACAGTTATGTACATTTTGGAGCAATACAAGGCAAACTGATAAGAGATCAGCTGATTGAAGAAACTTTCAACCCCCGAGTACAAGAAAGGCTGTTACTTGAAGATACTAATTTAACCCTTGCTCATTCACTCAGACTTGCTCTACAAATTGAATCTGCCACTGAATGTGCTGCTAAAATAGGTGAAACACTAGCATAACACATAATGAGTGCTTTCATTGGAGAGCAGTCAATGCAGCAATTACAGTGCATTCGGAAAGTATTCAGGCCCCTTTTTCTTTTCTACATTTTGTTATGTTACAGCCTTATTCTAAAATATATTTTTTTTCCTCATCAATCTACACTCAATATCCCATAACGACAAAGCGAAAACAGGTTTTTAGAAATGTTAGCAAATTTATGTAAAAAAATGAACGTATTTAAAGTATTCAGACCCTTTGCTATGGGACTTGAAATTGAGCTCGGGTGCATCCTGTTTCCATTGATCATCCTAGAGATGTTTCTACAAATTGATTGGTGTCCACCTGTGGTAAATTCTATTGATTGGACATGATTTGGAAAGGAACACACCTGTCTTTTTAAGGTCCTACAGTTGACAGTGCATGCAAAGGTGGAAAAAGTGAGTTAAAGTAAAGATACCTTGATATAAAAGGAGGAAGGAATGTAGTGAAGTAAAAGTAAAAGTAGTCCAAAATATATATAGTAAAGTAAAGTACAGATAGTTCCTCGGCGTACATATCACTGACAAACTGAAATGGCCCACCCACACAGACAGTGTGGTGAAGAATACGCAACAGTATGAGTGAAAGTGAACACAGACAACTAAGGTGAAGGACATTGTGACTTCTTGTGGACAATAGAGCCTTACACTTACAAACTAAGGAGAAGGCCCAATCGAACCCTTTTCACGAAGTGGAACCCTTTTCACAAAGACCTGGGTCCAACAGAGATGCACGACAAAGACCTTCAACACGTAAATACATGCATTACTTCTTACCCAAACAGTCAACAATTCGGGGCAAGATATTAGGATTACTGTGAGCGTAGTTCCCAAATGAATCCAAGTTTTGTCTCTGTCTCTCTCTCTCTCTTTCTTTAACTCTCCATCTTTTGTAACAAGTGTCATATTGTGTTAGTCCGCTCAGAATGAGACCGATATGAGATAATGATTACATCAAAACAGAGAACAACAAGGTAAGTAGAGTATTACCTTTAGGCCAACACTACTTACACAGCAGACGCCTCTAAAACAAGCATGTGACTAAAAAACAGAACCTGTCCTAGTTCAAACTACTGGCTGAGTTTTTATTTCTAATTATAAAAACATTTGAATTTGAGATCACTCACACTGCCCACCTTTTAAAGTGTGATCTGTATAGGCTACGGCACACCTTGACCACCAGGCATCTTTGGTTTCTGTCTATCATCATCTCATTGCTCAACTATGATGGGCTGTATCTATGTAATGTTTTTATAATGACTTTGTGACAGTCCAACAAAGGAAACGTCACAGTGTGTCTTGGCATGTCACACTTCTTTTATTGCCTTCATTACGCTTCTCTTTCCGTGCAATATTTTTTTATATAGTACATCACGGTCTTTAAATCCAGCAACACATTGCTTCTCTTTTTGCTTTGGTTTCTGGCTGGAGAAATATAAAACCTTTCTTCTGGATCATATGATGTGTCCCAAATGGCACCCTGTTCCCAATATGGTGAACCAATTTTGACCGGGGCCCATGGCTCTGGTCAAAATAAGTGCACTATGTAGTGAATAAACGGCCACTTGGGATGCAACTCCAGTCTTTTCCCCTGTGATGTTTTGGATTGTTAAATCTCTCATGAGGATTTGCAAAATGGGAGACACTGTGGCCCTCCAATCCTGGCTTCTCACACGGTACACATCTCTGCCTCCCCACCTCTCTCTGGCATGCTTCTGGTGTGAGAGTGATCGCTGTGTGGTTTTCATATGCTTATAACTCATCATCACTTAGACGGTCCCAAAAAGCTAACTACTCAGGGGGATTTCATATGTAAGTGAGTTCTCACTGATGTGCTCCTTTAACAGATAAAGTGAACACTGCAATTACCCCTGAGATGACAATCAGAAAGAGAGAGAGGGAGGGGGGGGTACCATGTTGCTGTCATCAAGGCAAAGGGTGGCTACTTTGAAGAATCTAAAATCTAAAATGTATTTTGATTTGTTTAACACTTTTTTGGTTACTACATGATTCCACATGTTATTTCATAGTTTTGATGTCTTCACTATTATTCTACAATGTAGAAAATAGTACAAATAAAGAAAAACCCTGGAATGAGGAGATGTGTCCAAACTTTGACTGGTACTGCAGGTTCAATCAGTAAGCTGGTCTGAATGGCTTGCTCACTTTAACTTCATCCAGTAATCACAATATATTCACATTGTTTTCTCTCTTGTGGGCCTTGCTGGTATTTAGTGTTATTATCATTATCAGCATAGCGTCACGTTCTCTCCTCTTTTACTCTTAGCCACGTGCAGAATGTCATTCACCTATTACTGTATAACCTATGAGCATTGCACAATGACGCAATTTCACCACGCTTGCTGAACAATCACCTCCTCTCTCAACCCATGAGCATATATCTTGTGACGCATTTAAAAAGTCAACTTACTGTCATGTTTGTCATTTATTATCATGTCCTGTCCCTGTGCTCCCCATTCTATTCGTTTCCCTCTGCTGGTCTTATTAGGTTCTTTCCCTCTTTCTATCCCTCTCTCTCCCCCTCCCTCTCTCACTCTCTCGCTCTCTCTTCTCTCTATCGTTCCGTTCCTGCTCCCAGCTGTTCCTATTCCCCTAATCATCATTTAGTCTTCCCACACCTGTTCCCGATCCTTTCCCCTGATTAGAGTCCCTATTTCTTCCTTTGTGTTCCGTTCCTGTCCTGTCGGTTCCTTGTTTAGAATTCACCGTGCTGTGATTGTGTATCGCCCTGTCCTGTCGTGTTTTTGCCTTCATCAGATGCTGCGTGTGAGCAGGTGTCTCTGTCAGCTACGGCCTGCGCCTACCCGAAGCGACCTGCAGTCTGTGGCCGCTTCTCCTGTTATTCCCCTCTACAGACTAGAGGATTTCTGTTATTCCCTGTTTGGACATTTCCTGTTAAGGATTCAGGATTTGTCGTTTTCTGTTTGGACTTGAATAAACTCTGTTTCTGTTAAGTCGCTTTTGGGTCCTCTTTCACCTGCATGACAGAAGGAACCGACCAAGGAATGGACCCAGCGACTTCAGACGCTCGTTACACTGCCGTCGAGATCCAAGGAGCCATGCTCGGCAGACACGAGCAGGAATTGTCTGCTGCTCGCCATGCCGTGGAGAACCTGGCCGCTCAGGTTTCCGACCTCTCTGGACAGTTCCAGAGTCTACGTCTCGTGCCACCTGTTACTTCCTGGCCTGCCGAGCCTCCAGAACCTAGGGTTAATAACCCACCTTGCTACTCCGGGCAGCCCACTGAGTGCCGCTCCTTTCTCACGCAGTGTGAGATTGTGTTCTCTCTCCAACCCAACACATACTCTAGAGAGAGAGCTCGGGTTGCTTACGTCATTTCACTCCTTACTGGCCGGGCTCGAGAATGGGGCACAGCTATCTGGGAGGCAAGGGCTGATTGCTCTAACAAGTTCCAGAACTTTAAAGAGGAGATGATTCGGGTTTTTGACCGTTCAGTTTTTGGTAGGGAGGCTTCTAGGGCCCTGGCTTCCTTATGCCAAGGTGAACGGTCCATAACGGATTATTCTATTGAGTTTCGCACTCTTGCTGCCTCTAGTGAGTGGAACGAGCCGGCGCTGCTCGCTCGTTTTCTGGAGGGACTCCACGCAGTGGTTAAGGATGAGATTCTCTCCCGGGAGGTTCCTTCAGATGTGGACTCTTTGATTGCTCTCGCCATCCGCATAGAACGACGGGTAGATCTTCGTCACCGGGCTCGTGGAAGAGAGCTCGCATCAACGGTGTTTCCCTGCTCCGCATCGCAACCATCTCCCTCCTCTGGCTTTGAGACTGAGCCCATGCAGCTGGGAGGGATTCGCATCTCGACTAAGGAGAGGGAACGGAGGATCACCAACCGCCTGTGCCTCTATTGCGGAGTTGCTGGACATTTTGTTAATTCATGTCCAGTAAAAGCCAGAGCTCATCTGTAAGCGGAGGGCTACAGGTGAGAGCAACTACTCAAGTCTCTCCATCAAAATCCTGTACTACTTTGTCGGTCCATCTACGCTGGACCGGTTCGGGTGCTACATGTAGTGCCTTGATAGACTCTGGGGCTGAGGGTTGTTTCATGGACGAAGCATGGGTTCGGAAACATGACATTCCTTTCAGAGAGTTAGAGAAGCCTACGCCCATGTTCGCCTTAGATGGTAGTCATCTTCCCAGTATCAGATTTGAGACACTACCTTTAACCCTCACAGTATCTGGTAACCACAGTGAGACTATTTCTTTTTTGATTTTCCGTTCACCGTTTACACCTGTTGTTTTGGGTCATCCCTGGCTAGTATGTCATAATCCTTCTATTAATTGGTCTAGTAATTCTATCCTATCCTGGAACGTTTCTTGTCATGTGAAGTGTTTAATGTCTGCCATCCCTCCCGTTTCTTCTGTCCCTACTTCTCAGGAGGAACCTGGCGATTTGACAGGAGTGCCGGAGGAATATCATGATCTGCGCACGGTCTTCAGTCGGTCCCGAGCCAACTCCCTTCCTCCTCACCGGTCGTATGATTGTAGTATTGATCTCCTTCCGGGGACCACTCCTCCTCGAGGTAGACTATACTCTCTGTCGGCTCCCGAACGTAAGGCTCTCGAGGATTATTTGTCTGTGTCTCTTGACGCCGGTACCATAGTGCCTTCTTCCTCTCCGGCCGGGGCGGGGTTCTTTTTTGTTAAGAAGAAGGACGGTACTCTGCGCCCCTGCGTGGATTATCGAGGGCTGAATGACATAACGGTTAAGAATCGTTATCCGCTTCCCCTTATGTCATCAGCCTTCGAGATTCTGCAGGGAGCCAGGTGCTTTACTAAGTTGGACCTTCGTAACGCTTACCATCTCGTGCGCATCAGAGAGGGGGACGAGTGGAAAACGGCGTTTAACACTCCGTTAGGGCATTTTGAGTACCGGGTTCTGCCGTTCGGCCTCGCCAATGCGCCAGCTGTTTTTCAGGCATTAGTTAATGATGTTCTGAGAGACATGCTGAACATCTTTGTTTTTGTCTATCTTGACGATATCTTGATTTTTTCTCCGTCACTCGAGATTCATGTTCAGCACGTTCGACGTGTTCTACAGCGCCTTTTAGAGAATTGTCTCTACGTAAAGGCTGAGAAGTGCTCTTTTCATGTCTCCTCCGTTACTTTTCTCGGTTCCGTTATTTCCGCTGAAGGCATTCAGATGGATTCCGCTAAGGTCCAAGCTGTCAGTGATTGGCCCGTTCCAAGGTCACGTGTCGAGTTGCAGCGCTTTTTAGGTTTCGCTAATTTCTATCGGCGTTTCATTCGTAATTTCGGTCAAGTTGCTGCCCCTCTCACAGCTCTTACTTCTGTCAAGACGTGTTTTAAGTGGTCCGGTTCCGCCCAGGGAGCTTTTGATCTTCTAAAAGAACGTTTTACGTCCGCTCCTATCCTCGTTACTCCTGACGTCACTAGACAATTCATTGTCGAGGTTGACGCTTCAGAGGTAGGCGTGGGAGCCATTCTATCCCAGCGCTTCCAGTCTGACGATAAGGTTCATCCTTGCGCTTATTTTTCTCATCGCCTGTCGCCATCTGAGCGCAACTATGATGTGGGTAACCGTGAACTGCTCGCCATCCGCTTAGCCCTAGGCGAATGGCGACAGTGGTTGGAGGGGGCGACCGTTCCTTTTGTCGTTTGGACAGACCATAAGAACCTTGAGTACATCCGTTCTGCCAAACGACTTAATGCCCGTCAAGCTCGTTGGGCGTTGTTTTTCGCTCGTTTCGAGTTTGTGATTTCTTACCGTCCGGGTAGCAAGAACACCAAGCCTGATGCCTTATCCCGTCTGTTTAGTTCTTCTGTGGCTTCTACTGATCCCGAGGGGATTCTTCCTTATGGGCGTGTTGTCGGGTTAACAGTCTGGGGAATTGAAAGACAGGTTAAGCAAGCACTCACGCACACTGCGTCGCCGCGCGCTTGTCCTAGTAACCTCCTTTTCGTTCCTGTTTCCACTCGTCTGGCTGTTCTTCAGTGGGCTCACTCTGCCAAGTTAGCTGGTCATCCCGGTGTTCGAGGCACTCTTGCGTCTATTCGCCAGCGCTTTTGGTGGCCGACTCAGGAGCGTGACACGCGCCGTTTCGTGGCTGCTTGTTCGGACTGCGCGCAGACTAAGTCGGGTAACTCTCCTCCTGCCGGTCGTCTCAGACCGCTCCCCATTCCTTCTCGACCATGGTCTCACATCGCCTTAGACTTCATTACCGGTCTGCCTTTGTCTGCGGGGAAGACTGTGATTCTTACGGTTGTCGATAGGTTCTCTAAGGCGGCACATTTCATTCCCCTCGCTAAACTTCCTTCCGCTAAGGAGACGGCACAAATCATTATTGAGAATGTATTCAGAATTCATGGCCTCCCATTAGACGCCGTTTCAGACAGAGGCCCGCAATTCACGTCACAGTTTTGGAGGGAGTTCTGTCGTTTGATTGGTGCGTCCGTCAGTCTCTCTTCCGGGTTTCATCCCCAGTCTAACGGTCAAGCAGAGAGGGCCAATCAGACGATTGGTCGCATACTACGCAGCCTTTCTTTCAGAAACCCTGCGTCTTGGGCAGAACAGCTCCCCTGGGCAGAATACGCTCACAATTCGCTTCCTTCGTCTGCTACCGGGTTATCTCCGTTTCAGAGTAGTCTGGGTTACCAGCCTCCTCTGTTCTCATCCCAGCTTGCCGAGTCCAGCGTTCCCTCCGCTCAAGCGTTTGTCCAACGTTGTGAGCGCACCTGGAGGAGGGTGAGGTCTGCACTTTGCCGTTACAGGGCACAGACGGTGAGAGCCGCCAATAAACGCAGGATTAAGAGTCCAAGGTATTGTTGCGGCCAGAGAGTGTGGCTTTCCACTCGCAACCTTCCTCTTACGACAGCTTCTCGTAAGTTGACTCCGCGGTTCATTGGTCCGTTCCGTGTCTCCCAGGTCGTCAATCCTGTCGCTGTGCGACTGCTTCTTCCGCGACATCTTCGTCGCGTCCATCCTGTCTTCCATGTCTCCTGTGTTAAGCCCTTTCTTCGCACCCCCATTCGTCTTCCCTCCCCCTCCCGTCCTTGTCGAGCGCACCTATTTACAAGGTACATAAGATCATGGACATGCGTTCTCGGGGACGGGGTCACCAATACTTAGTGGATTGGGAGGGTTACGGTCCTGAGGAGAGGAGTTGGGTTCCGTCTCGGGACGTGCTGGACCGTTCACTCATCGATGATTTCCTCCGTTGCCGCCAGGATTCCTCCTCGAGTGCGCCAGGAGGCGCTCGGTGAGTGGGGGTACTGTCATGTTTGTCATTTATTATCATGTCCTGTCCCTGTGCTCCCCATTCTATTCGTTTCCCTCTGCTGGTCTTATTAGGTTCTTTCCCTCTTTCTATCCCTCTCTCTCCCCCTCCCTCTCTCACTCTCTCGCTCTCTCTTCTCTCTATCGTTCCGTTCCTGCTCCCAGCTGTTCCTATTCCCCTAATCATCATTTAGTCTTCCCACACCTGTTCCCGATCCTTTCCCCTGATTAGAGTCCCTATTTCTTCCTTTGTGTTCCGTTCCTGTCCTGTCGGTTCCTTGTTTAGAATTCACCGTGCTGTGATTGTGTATCGCCCTGTCCTGTCGTGTTTTTGCCTTCATCAGATGCTGCGTGTGAGCAGGTGTCTCTGTCAGCTACGGCCTGCGCCTACCCGAAGCGACCTGCAGTCTGTGGCCGCTTCTCCTGTTATTCCCCTCTACAGACTAGAGGATTTCTGTTATTCCCTGTTTGGACATTTCCTGTTAAGGATTCAGGATTTGTCGTTTTCTGTTTGGACTTGAATAAACTCTGTTTCTGTTAAGTCGCTTTTGGGTCCTCTTTCACCTGCATGACACTTACCTGTGTTCCCTCACGTCCAGCAACAGTCTGACGACCATCCACCTCCCACCACCACCACCACCACCACCACCAAATGAAGGCCCGTCATCGAACTCCCGTCTCCCAGCGGGCGGGTCTCCCAGCTGCCCCCTCACATGGCATCACATAATCTGACTCCAATGATCATTCCTCGGAGACAAGGCATCCCCAAACTAAACAAAAAACATATTTATTCATATTGCACATCGCCTCTGTTGTTCATTCAATTAGCCTGTCCTCGATTGAAAGGATCCATAGTTCAAGCACATTTGAAAAATAACTTATGTGGATACACAACTATTGGTACACTTTGATTATGTTAATATACAGTAAGGGAAAGAAGTATTTGATCCCCTGCTGATTTTGTACGTTTGCCCACTGACAAAGAAATTATCAGTCTATAATTTTAATGGTAGGTTTATTTGAACAGTGAGAGACAGAATAAAATAAAATAAATCCAGAAAAACGCATGTCAAAAATGTTATAAATTGATTTGCTTTTTAATGAGGGAAATAAGTATTTGACCCCCTCTCAATCATAAAGATTTCTGACTCCCAGGTGTCTTTTATACAGGTAACGAGCTGACATTAGGAGCACAATCTTAAAGGGAGTGCTCCTAATCTCAGTTTGTTACCTCTATAAAAGACACCTGTCCACAGAAGCAATCAATCAATCAGATTCCAAACTCTCCACCATGGCCAAGACCAAAGAGCTCTCCAAGGATGTCAGGGACAAGATTGTAGACCTACAAAAGGCTGGAATGGGCTACAAGACCATCGCCAAGCAGCTTGGTGAGAAGGTGACAACAGTGGAAGAAACACAAAATAACTGTCAATCATGCATGAAACTTATGTATGAAACTTTAGATAAACTTCTCCATAATCTGAAAACGGCGCTCAGAGCCCAAACCAGCCAGAGAAATATCCGACATGTTGGGTAGTCAACATTATTCATAAATAGTATTATAAATATTCACTTATCTTTGATGATCTTCATCAGAATGCACTCCCAGGAATCGCAGTTCCACAATAAATGCTTGTTTTGTTCGATAATGTCCATCATTGATGTCCATTTATGTCCAATAGCTTCTTTTGTTAGGGCGTTTGGTAAACAATCCAAAAGCGCGATATGTTCCAGTCGGACGAAAAGTTCAAAAAGTTATGTTACAGGTCTGAGAAACTTGTCAAACTAAGTATAGAATCAATCTTTAGGATGTTTTCATAATAAAAGTTCAATCATGTTCCAACCGGAGAATTCCATTGTCTGTAGAAAGGCAATGGAATGAGAGCTACCTCTCAAGTGAACGCGTGTGACTGAGAACGAGGCTGCTGGCAGACCCCTTAGTCAAACAGCTCCCATCCGGTCCCCCTTTAAAAAAAAATCATTTTAAATGTCACCTTTATTTAACCAGGTAGGCAAGTTGAGAACATGTTCTCGTTTACAATTGCGACCTGGCCAAGATAAAGCAAAGCAGTTCGACACATACAACAACACAGAGTTACACATGGAGTAAAACAAACATACAGTCAATAATACAGTATAAACAAGTCTATATACAATGTGAGAAAATGAGGTGAGATAAGGGAGGTAAAGGCAAAAAAAGGCCATGGTGGCAAAGTAAATACAATATAGCAAGTAAAACACTGGAATGGTAGATTTGCAGTGGAAGAATGTGCAAAGTAGAAATAAAAATAATGGGGTGCAAAGGAACAAAATAAATAAATAAATACAGCAGGGAAAGAGGTAGTTGTTTGGGCTAAATTATAGATGGGCTTATGTACCCCTTCACATGAGAAGCCTGAAACAAAGTTCTAAAGACGGTTGGCATCTAGCGGAAGCCTTAGGAAGTGCAAAATAACCCATATCCCACTGTGTATTTAATAGGGGTGAGTTCAAAAACTACATCTGGGACAGAGTAGGAGGCAGTTCACTCTGGGCACGCTATTCATCCAAAAGTGAAAATGCTTCCCCCTATCCCAAAGAAGTTTTAAAGAAGGATGTTTAAGCCTTTGGACACATGAGACATGGATTGTGTCTGTGTGCTATTCAGTGGGTGAATGATAAAGATATTGAAGTGCCTTTGAACGGGGTATGGTAGTAGATGCCAGGTGCACCGGTTTGTCTCAAGAACTGCAACGCTGCTGGGTTTCACACTCAGTTTCCCGTGTGTATCAAGAATGGTCCAACACTCAAAGGACATCCAATCAACTTGACAACTGTGGGGAGCAGTGGAGTCAACATGGGCCACCATCCTTGTGGAACGCTTTCGACACCTTCTAGTCTATGCCCAACTAATTGAGGCTGTTCTGAGGGCAAAATAGGGGGTGCAACTCAATATTAGGAAGGTGTTCTGAATGTTCTGTACACTCAGTGTATGTTATTGGCTTCTAATATCAAGGCTCACGCTACTATTACATGAGTTATAAAAAAACATCAGTACAATATGTACTTGTGTGCTCCATTGAGAGTATTTTCTTACGTCAGAATGTACGATATTCATGTCGTAGGCCCCACCAAATAATGTTATCCTGTTTGAATGTTGCTCCTGAATCTCTATGATAAATATAATCGTTTTTCTTCAGTGTATTTTTAACAGGGCTCAGGTGTATTTTTAATTGTTGAAATAAGTAAATTAAATCCAGAATACTTAGATTTAATTGACAACCAAAATAGCAGTGCAGATAGCACTATTTTGCTTAGCGCAGAGATGTGTTATAGGTTATGAATGACATGATTCTTTTCAGACTTTGCGGAGCAGCAGAAAGATCAACATACCCCAAATCTGTTATGCTGGTGAATGAGGACCCAAAAGCGACTTAGCGAAAACAGAGTCTTTATTCCAGTAAATGGCAAAAGTAATAATCCTGGAACACTAAAGAAGAAAACAAAACAGGAAAAAACTTAAATCCACTCGTAGTAACGAGGACAGACTGGAGACTCGACCATTGACTGCAGGTTGCTTCGGGAAGGCACCGACCGTAGCAGACTAAGACACCTGCTCACACGCAGCATCTGAAGGAGACAAGACACGACAGGGCGAGACAAGGACACAGCACAGCAAACATCATACAAGGATCCGACAAGGACAGAAGTGGAAAACAAGGGGAGAAATAGGGACTCTAATCAGAAGGCAAAATAGGGGACAGGTGTGCCAAGACTAAATGAGCGAGTTAGGAGAATGAGGAACAGCTGGGAGCAGGAACGGAACGATAGAGAGAAGAGAGAGAGGGAGGGGGAGAGAGAGGGATAGAAAAAGGGAACGAACCTAATAAGACCAGCAGGGGGAAACGAACAGAAGGGAAAGCACAAGGACAAGACAATATATGACAAAACATGACAGTACCCCCCCCACTCACCGAGCGCCTCCTGGCGCACTCGAGGAGGAATCCTGGTGGCAACGGAGGAAATCATCAATCAGCGAACGGTCCAGCACGTCCCGAGATGGAACCCAACTCCTCTCCTCAGGACCGTAACCCTCCCAATCCACTAAGTACTGGTGACCACGTGCCCGAGAACGCATGTCCATGATCCTACGTACCTTGTAAATAGGTGCGCCCTCGACAAGGACGGGGGGGGGGGGAGGGAAGACGAACGGGGGTGCGAAGAAAGGGCTTGACACAGGAGACATGGAAGACAGGATGGATGCGACGAAGATGTCGCGGAAGAAGCAGTCGCACAGCGACAGGATTGACGACCTGGGAGACACGGAACGGACCAATGAACCGCGGAGTCAACTTACGAGAAGCTGTCGTAAGGGGAAGGTTACGAGTGGAAAGCCACACTCTCTGGCCGCGACAATACCTAGGACTCTTAATCCTACATTTATTGGCGGCTCTCACAGTCTGCGCCCTGTAACGGCAAAGTGCAGACCTCACCCTCCTCCAGGTGCGCTCACAACGTTGGACAAACGCCTGAGCGGAGGGAACGCTGGACTCGGCGAGCTGGGACGAGAACAGAGGAGGCTGGTAACCCAGACTACTCTGAAACGGAGATAGCCCGGTAGCAGACGAAGGAAGCGAGTTGTGAGCGTATTCTGCCCAGGGGAGCTGTTCTGCCCAAGACGCAGGGTTTCTAAAAGAAAGGCTGCGTAGTATGCGACCAATCGTCTGATTGGCCCTTTCTGCTTGACCGTTAGACTGGGGATGAAAACCGGAAGAGAGACTGACGGAAGCACCAATCAAACGACAGAACTCCCTCCAAAACTGTGACGTGAATTACGGACCTCTGTCTGAAACGGCGTCTAACGGGAGGCCATGAATTCTGAACACATTCTCGATGATGATTTGTGCCGTCTCCTTAGCGGAAGGAAGCTTAGCGAGGGGAATGAAATGTGCCGCCTTAGAGAACCTATCGACAACCGTAAGAATCACTGTCTTCCCCGCAGACGAAGGCAGACTGGTAATGAAGTCTAAGGCGATGTGAGACCATGGTCGAGAAGGAATGGGAAGCGGTCTGAGACGACCGGCAGGAGGAGAGTTACCTGACTTAGTCTGCGCGCAGTCCGAACAAGCAGCCACGAAACGGCGCGTGTCACGCTCCTGAGTAGGCCACCAAAAGCGCTGGCGAATAGAAGCAAGTGTACCTCGAACGCCGGGATGGCCAGCTAACTTGGCAGAGTGAGCCCACTGAAGAACAGCCAGACGAGTAGAAACAGGAACGAAAAGAAGGTTACTAGGACAAGCGCGCGGTGACGCAGTGTGAGTGAGTGCTTGCTTAACCTGTCTCTCAATTCCCCAGACAGTCAACCCGACAACACGCCCATAAGGAAGAATCCCCTCGGGATCGGTAGAAGCCACAGAAGAACTAAAGAGACGGGATAAGGCATCAGGCTTGGTGTTCTTATTACCCGGGCGATAAGAAATCACAAACTCGAAACGAGCGAAAAACAACGCCCAACGAGCTTGACGTGCATTAAGTCGTTTGGCAGAACGGATGTACTCAAGGTTCTTATGGTCAGTCCAAACGACAAAAGGAACGGTCGCCCCCTCCAACCACTGTCACCATTCGCCTAGGGCTAAGCGGATGGCGAGCAGTTCGCGGTACCCACATCATAGTTGCGTTCCGATGGCGACAGGCGATGAGAAAAATAAGCGCAAGGATGGACCTTATCGTCAGACTGGAAGCGCTGGGATAGAATGGCTCCCACGCCCACCTCTGAAGCGTCAACCTCGACAATGAATTGTTTAGTGACGTCAGGAGTAACGAGGATAGGAGCGGACGTAAAACGCTTCTTGAGGAGATCAAAAGCTCCCTGGGCGGAACCGGACCACTTAAAGCACGTCTTGACAGAAGTAAGAGCTGTGAGAGGGGCAGCAACTTGACCGAAATTACGAATGAAACGCCGATAGAAATTAGCGAAACCTAGAAAGCGCTGCAACTCGACACGTGACCTTGGAACGGGCCAATCACTGACAGCCTGGACCTTAGCGGGATCCATCTGAATGCCTTCAGCGGAAATAACAGAACCGAGAAAAGTGACAGAGGAGACATGAAAGGTGCACTTCTCTGCCTTCACGTAGAGACAATTCTCTAAAAGGCGTTGGAGTACACGTCGAACGTGCTGAACATGAATCTCGAGTGACGGTGAAAAAATCAGGATATCGTCAAGGTAGACAAAAACAAAGATGTTCAGCATGTCTCTCAGTACATCATTAACTAATGCCTGAAAAACAGCTGGAGCATTAGCGAGACCAAACGGCAGAACCCGGTACTCAAAATGCCCTAACGGAGTGTTAAACGCCGTTTTCCACTCGTCCCCCTCTCTGATGCGCACGAGATGGTAAGCATTACGAAGGTCCAACTTAGTAAAGAACCTGGCTCCCTGCAGAATCTCGAAGGCTGATGACATAAGGGGAAGCGGATAACGATTCTTAACCGTTATGTCATTCAGCCCTCGATAATCCACGCAGGGGTGCAGAGTACCGTCCTTCTTCTTAACAAAAAAAAACCCCGCTCCGGCAGGAGAGGAAGAAGGCACTACGGTGCCGGCGTCAACAGAAACAGACAAATAATCCTCGAGAGCCTTACGTTCGGGAGCCGACAGAGAGTATAGTCTACCCCGGGGGGGAGTGGTCCCCGGAAGGAGATCAATACTACAATCATACGACCGGTGAGGAGGAAGGGAGTTGGCTCTGGACCGACTGAAGACCGTGCGCAGATCATAATATTCCTCCGGCACTCCTGTCAAATCACCAGGTTCCTCCTGAGAAGAGGGGACAGAAGAAACAGGAGGGATAGCAGACATTAAACACTTCACATGACAAGAAACGTTCCAGGATAGGATAGAATTACTAGACCAATTAATAGAAGGATTATGACATACTAGCCAGGGATGACCCAAAACAACAGGTGTAAAAGGTGAACGAAAAATCAAAAAGGAAATGGTTTCACTGTGGTTACCAGATACTGTGAGGGTTAAAGGTAGTGTCTCATATCTGATACTGGGGAGATGACTACCATCTAAGGCGAACATGGGCGTGGGCTTCCCTAACTGTCTGAGAGGAATGTCATGTTTCCGAGCCCATGTTTCGTCCATAAAACAACCCTCAGCCCCAGAGTCTATCAAGGCACTGCATGAAGCAGCCGAACCGGTCCAGCGTAGATGGACCGACATAGTAGTACAGGATCTTGATGGAGAGACCTGAGTAGTAGCGCTCACCAGTAGCCCTCCGCTTACTGATGAGCTCTGGCTTTTACTGGACATGAATTGACAAAATGTCCAGCAAAACCGCAATAGAGGCACAGGCGGTTGGTGATCCTCCGTTCCCTCTCCTTTGTCGAGATGCGAATACCTCCCAGCTGCATGGGCTCAGTCTCTGAGCCGGAGGGAGGAGATGGTTGCGATGCGGAGAGGGGGAACACCGTTAACGCGAGCTCTCTTCCACGAGCTCGGTGACGAAGATCTACCCGTCGTTCTATGCGGATGGCGAGTGCAATCAAAGAGTCCACACTGGAAGGAACCTCCCGGGAGAGAATCTCATCCTTAACCTCTGCGTGGAGTCCCTCCAGAAAACGAGCGAGCAGCGCCGGCTCGTTCCAGTCACTAGAGGCAGCAAGAGTGCGAAACTCTATAGAGTAATCCGTTATGGATCGATCACCTTGACATAGGGAAGCCAGGGCCCTAGAAGCCTCCCTACCAAAAACTGAACGATCAAAAACCCGTATCATCTCCTCTTTAAAGTTCAGGTAATTGTTAGAACAATCAGCCCTTGCCTCCCAGATAGCTGTGCCCCACTCTCGAGCCTGGCCAGTAAGGAGTGAAATGACGTAAGCAATCCGAGCTCTCTCTCTTGAGTATGTGTTGGGTTGGAGAGAGAACACAATATCACACTGGGTGAGAAAGGAGCGGCACTCAGTGGGCTGCCCGGAGTAACATGGTGGGTTATTAACCCTAGGTTCCGGAGACTCGGCAGACCAGGAAGTAGCTGGTGGCACGAGACGAAGACTCTGAAACTGTCCAGAGAGGTCGGAAACCTGAGCGGCCAGGGTCTCAACGGCATGACGAGCAGCAGACAATTCCTGCTCGTGTCTGCCGAGCATAGCTCCCTGGATCTCGACGGCAGTGTTACGAGAATCCGTAGTCGCTGGGTCCATTCTTGGTCGGATCCTTCTGTTATGCTGGTGAATGAGGACCCAAAAGCGACTTAGCGAAAACAGAGTCTTTATTCCAGTAAATGGCAAAAGTAATAATCCTGGAACACTAAAGAAGAAAACAAAACAGGGAAAAACTTAAATCCACTCGTAGTAACGAGGACAGACTGGAGACTCGACCATTGACTGCAGGTTGCTTCGGGAAGGCACCGACCGTAGCAGACTAAGACACCTGCTCACACGCAGCATCTGAAGGAGACAAGACACGACAGGGCGAGACAAGGACACAGCACAGCGAACATCATACAAGGATCCGACAAGGACAGAAGTGGAAAACAAGGGGAGAAATAGGGACTCTAATCAGAAGGCAAAATAGGGGACAGGTGTGCAAAG
Organism: Oncorhynchus gorbuscha; assembly: GCF_021184085.1. Lineage (NCBI taxonomy): Eukaryota > Metazoa > Chordata > Actinopteri > Salmoniformes > Salmonidae > Oncorhynchus > Oncorhynchus gorbuscha. The sequence continues at coordinate 35,921,955 of NC_060183.1, read as the reverse complement.
ACTAAATGAGTGAGTTAGGAGAATGAGGAACAGCTGGGAGCAGGAACGGAACGATAGAGAGAAGAGAGAGAGGGAGGGGGAGAGAGAGGGATAGAAAAAGGGAACGAACCTAATAAGACCAGCAGGAGGAAACGAACAGAAGGGAAAGCACAAGGACAAGACAATATATGACAAAACATGACAAAATCCAGAGGTTTTGAGCTAAAATCCAAGGTGGGGTCATATTGAAAAGTCAGTACTAAGTGATCATGTTATCATTGTGTAAAGTGTTTTTAACACTAACACCACTTACCTTAAAACCCTCATACCATTTAATTACTTTACCCATAATGGTTTGGGACACCTGGGACCATCAAGTGACAAAAACCTCCAGGGGACCACAACACAATGTCTCAAGAACATGCTTAAAATGTCCTCAGGGATGTCCCCAGGACAAACCAGGAACTAGACAAAACCTCCACGGGACCATGACACAATGTCCCAAGAATGTTCAGGGTACCTTCAGGGGACCATGACACAATGTCTCAAGAATGTCCTAAACACGTCCCCGGGACAAATCGGGATCTATAGAAAGGACTCCCTCGGGAAAGGACTCCCTCCTCGTTCCCTTGGGACCATCAAGCGACTTTCTTAGAACATCAGTGGGATAATGTTGCACCAAAACCATTAAGGGGACCTAATGATAACGTCGCCGAATGTCCTCAAGACATTCCCTGTTTGCGGGTACTCTATAATCATGATGGACAGTCTGAAGTAAAGCAGTCGTGGACTAAAGATTTGTTTCCTTTGCCTCATGTCAAAGATGGTTGACAATTACAGATGTCATATTTTCTCCGGCGTTGTACCGTATTTCCCCTCGAGCCTGTACTTTCAAACTTACATCACATCCATCGCAAGCTTTCATCTTCTTTCTTGTCCTCGACTCAATCAAAGGAACATAAGATTTAGGGAAAGTAAACACTCTGGTTTTATGATTGCCCCCTTCATAGTACGGAGTGGTCCATATAATTGAGTCCTCGGTGTCTATTTTTGGGATACTAGTGGGAAAGAAACCCCAGGAGACTAGCTGGGAATTGGACTCTCACGTTCTCTTTCCCATTCACTGATTCTTCAATGAATTCAATCAAGAACCTGGTCTGTGTTTTTTAAACTGTTGGAAACATGTATAAAGACCACAAAGGAATATGATTTTGTGCTATGTTACTAAATGTATAATTCTTCTCCAGCTGAAAGTCGAAAATCAACCATTTATCCATTTGTCTATTTTGTGACATAAAAAAGACAACGGTATCCCTCAATTGAACAACATGAACAAAAGAAAAGTCGTCCTGTGTATCCAGTTTTACAACACGGAGCTTTACTGACGGAGAGGGTAGACCAGACCATCTGCCTGCTCTTAACACCGACTCCACAATCCCCAAACCACCAACATCCCACAAACTCAAATGAATGTTGTTTCACTGTGAGTAAAAGTTTAAACAAACAGAAATAACAGCAGTCAGCGTCTTCACTGTTACCCTGCGTGTGCCATAATGAACTGCTTGTTCGGTTGAAATTATAACAAGTTATTTTGGAGCACTGTAGCTGGAGGCCCCATGAGGACACTGTACTATTAGGTCTAACAGTTATAATGTACTCTTAAAAGACGGAAATACTTTTGAACAGTAATGCGTCCCATTAATTCATATTGGTAATTGATTATTATGTTACAATAATCTCAGTGGTTGTCAACCTGATATAAAGATGTGTTACAGAATGCAGTATGTTACTAAAGTAGACCCTTGTCTCTCAAAAGATTCATGCTTACCAGCTCCTTAAAATATAAATTAGACACTGAGTTATTTCGACCACCGGGAGAGAAAAAAAGGTCCTATTTTAGGACTATTTCCTGTATATCGTTTTAGATATCCTCTCTATCAAACACACCACTCATTGGGCTTTAGAAGAAATCTAGTCTGGGGAGCGAAAGAAAAACAACCACACTAGGTTGACTTACAGTGCCTTCAGAAGGTATTAATACCTTTGACTTATTCCACATTTTGTTGTGTTACAGCCTGAATTCCAAATGGATTCAATAGATTTTTTTTGTATCACCCATCTACACCCACTTTTGCAAAATTATTGAAAATGAAATATAGAAATGCAGTATCTCATTTACATAAGTATTCACTCCCATGAGTCAATACTTTGCAAAAGCACCTTTGCAGTGATTGCTGCTGTGAGTCTTTCTTGGTAAGTCTCCAAGCTTTCCACACCTGGATTGTACAACATTTGCCCATTATTCGTTCAAAAATACTTCAAGCTCTGTCAAACTGGTTGTTGATCATGTAGATCATTTCTACACAACTATTCTCGGGTCTTGACATATATTTTCAAGTAGATTTATGTTAAAACTGTAACTTGACCGCTCAGGAACATTCACTGTCTTCTCGGTAACTCCAGTGTAGATTTGGCCTTGTGTTTAGGTTATTGTACTGCTGAAAGGTGAATTAATCTCCCAGCGTCTGATAGAAAGCAGATGGAACCATGTTTTACTCTTGGATTGTGCCTGTGCTTAGCTCCATTCAGTTTATTTTTTATCCTGAAAAACTCCCCAGTCCCTAACGATTACAAGCATACCCATAACGTGATGCATCCACCACTATGCATGAAAATATGGAATAGTAGTACTAGTGGTATAGTGGTACTCAGTAATGGGTTATATTGGATTTGCCCCAAACATAAGATTGTGTATTCAGGACAAAAAGTTAATTTCTTTGCAAATGTTGTCGCAATATTACTTTAATGCCTTATTGCATACAGAATGCATGTTTTGGAATATCATGGTGAAATCCCTGAGAGGTTTCCTTTCTCTCTGGCAACTGATTTCAGGATGCATGTTTTGGAATATCATGGTGAAATCCCTGAGAGGTTTCCTTTCTCTCTGGCAACTGATTTCAGGATGCATGTTTTGGAATATCATGGTGAAATCCCTGAGAGGTTTCCTTTCTCTCTGGCAACTGATTTCAGGATGCATGTTTTGGAATATCATGGTGAAATCCCTGAGAGGTTTCCTTTCTCCCTGGCAACTGATTTCAGGATGCATGTTTTGGAATATCATGGTGAAATCCCTGAGAGGTTTCCTTTCTCTCTGGCAACTGATTTCAGGATGCATGTTTTGGAATATCATGGTGAAATCCCTGAGAGGTTTCCTTTCTCCCTGGCAACTGATTTCAGGATGCATGTTTTGGAATATCATGGTGAAATCCCTGAGAGGTTTCCTTTCTCCCTGGCAACTGATTTCAGGATGCCTTTGTCTTTGTAGTGACTGGGTGTATTGATACACCATCCAATGTGTAATTAATAACTTCACCGTGTTCAAAGGAATATTCAATGTCTGCTTTTTCTTTTTACCCATCAACCAATAGGTGCCCTTCTTTGCAAGGCATTGGAAACCCCCCCTGGTCCTTGAAATTCACTGCATAACTGAGGGACCTTACAGATAACTGCATGTGTGGGGTACAGAGATGTTTATTTTACCTTTATTTAACTAGGCAAGTCCGTTAAGAACAAATTCTTATTTACAATGACAGCCTAGGAACAGTGGGTTAACTGCCTTGTTCATGGGTAGAACTACAGATTTTTACCTTCAGTTACTGGCCCAACACTCTAACCACTAGGCTACCTGCCTAGTGAATGAGGTAGTCATTGAGGTAGTCATTGAATGAGGTAGTCATTCAAAAATTATGTTAAACACTATTATTGCACACTGAGTCCATGATACTTATTATGTGATTTGTTAAGCACATTTTTACTCCTGAACTTATTTAGGCTTGTCATTGCAAAGGGGTTGAATACTTATTGACTCAAATTTCAGAAAACATAATTCCACTTTGACATTATGGGGTATTTTGTGTAGGCCTGTGACAATACATCTCTATTTAATCAATTTTAAATTCAGGCTGTAACACAACAAAATGTGGAAAAAGTCAAGGGGTGTGATAATATTGGCCCATAAAGTAATGTTAAAAACGTAAAAGCGCTTCTCTGTAAACACCCATCACCCCACAAATAAACCCACAGTAGAGAATGTTGCTCTGCTCTAATTTTGTTTATCATAAACTCATAAACGTGCGATTTATCTTTTCCACTGCTATCACAGAAATAATGGGTATCTAGGTGCTGCTTCCTTTACAGGAGTTTCCACGAATGAACTCTGGCTAGCCAAGCTATATACTTTGCGACTTTCTTCACTCTGTAATCGAAATCCTTCTTTCCTGAATATGTAATATGTAATTGAATAACTTAATTCCCAAACAGAATTCCCACAGGCTTCTAGAACTATACAGTGTCATACTTTTGAGTTGTAAATGATTCACAAATGAACAACAGGATTTCAGGCGATACATTCACTGACATCCTGACATCCTACAATTGCTGACGTTTGACTTCTTTCTCAAACTTCAAGGGTTAAATGCACTCTAAGAGGCGCTGAACATGCCCGTTATACTGTGTTGAAAACTAACACAATAACATGCTCAGAGAGAATGGGCTGTGATCTTCAACATCATAGTTGTAGAGTTACATTATGGCTAATTTAAGTTAACAGCCACTTCAATGACAATAAAAAACACAGTAAGCTCAATAATGAAACCCATGAGCTCTTTCCAACATGGTAGTTGGTACCAGACAAACAGAAGCATACTTTCCCCTCGCATCAACAAGCAACTAACTACTGCAGAGGGTTATTACGCCTTTTATAAAACGAGATACTTTAAACCTTCGCTGGCTGGCAGACCTTGTTTTGCCTTTAATGAAAATTATACTCACATAAAATACCAATTTTCTTTAATACAGCCCGTCTAGACTATATTTTTATTGTCATTAATGCTAGTGGCTAATTACTATTTTATTGTGTCAGTCGATTGTTTTTTTTCTCTCCTTTGTTTTTCCAAGTTTTTGTCATTCTTTCTGTCTCTGGGGAATGCTAGCCAGCAGCCACCCACATAGACACACACACACACACACACACACATACATGCATGCACACAGACAGAGACTAGCTGCTGGGGAACTGCGGGGAGAGCTGACTTCTTGTGGCGTGATCGTAGTCTGTGGTCGTCTGGTGTCTATTTGTTTAACCATACTTTTCTTCATCATGTGAAAGAATAGACTTACATTTGTCCTGGAGGGCACCCTGTCCTGATCAGTTATCTGGTCTCAGTTTGGTCTGGTGGGTAGAAGTGATGTCTGGATTCATGTCCTGGTATCAACAGGCTACCTCTCTAGACAGTTGTGATAGTGGTGGGGCTCCTGACCATGGAGTTGATTGTGTTGCTGACTTTGACTTTAGAAAGCCACAAGTTGTTTTTTTTAGAACCAAGCCCTTTCAATTGAGCAGCTTTTGAAGAAAGCTACAAATGTGGATTTATGTTGCCTGACTGACCACCTATGTATCACGTGCGTGATGAGCAGTGTTGTACTCAAATCTTTGAGTCCCGTCCCCACGTCCTCTGTCTGTTTTCCTGGTTGTTTCCTCCTTTAGGATATCTGACTGCAGCACTGAACTTCAACCTCAACTGTCGTTTCTCCAGGGAACCAGCTTGTTTCAAGCTAATTCAAATGTCAAAGTGGCTATTTGCACCGTGGTCAGACACACGTCGCCTCTTCCCTCTGCTCCTCCCCTGCTCCCCCCAGCCTGCTCGCTCCACAAAATTTCCATTAAGTCATAAATGTCTATCGGGTCAGATTCTCAGGTTTTATTTTTCTTCAAAAGTGTATTTTTCATTTTAAAAGCATGCCTGTGATATTTTTTTTAATTCTGGTATCGCACTGAGATAAGTCAGGTTCTATATTTTATATAGTTTCACTGGAATATATAGGTAACCAAATATTCTTGTGAAATGTTGTAAATAGTTGTACCAACTATACCAACCAAAATAATGAATTTCCATTAAGAACAAGTCGTTACCAACTGTTGAACTAAATCATTTTTGGTACTTACCGCCCAAAGAAAGTGTAACTGAATTGTGTATGACATTTTGTTACTCTTCCTTTATCATCGGATAACCACATGTCTAGAAAGCAAAGTCCATGATACAAGTCAGTATTCGACGTTCATTAATGTTTGCGGACAATCGGGAGGTGACATGGAACCCGGCCACTAGGGGCAACAGTGAGGGCTGTTACCTTCAAGTAGGTTTCGGTTTTGCTAGAACGATGTGGTCGGGATGGTGGATGGAGGTAACCTTAAACTCTTCTAAATTTGACATTTAGAACAATTTTAAAAAATTGACGCTGGAGAAACATGGATGAATGTCTAACTCTGATGTGAGACTGTGAGAGCTAGTTGGATAAAGCACTGGCACTCAAACTGAGCTTCTAATTATGATCCTACCTCAAATACCTTCTTTTAATCTCTCTCCCAGAGACTCAACCCACCTCGTTAAAGACCAAGTTAAGTTAAACCAGATCGAACATGATGCCGTAAGTCACTGAAACCTGGAATAGGCCCTAGGTTTATGTTACCACAGTAATGTGTACAGAGATATCTTTTTGCGTATGTCCTGTAAATTAATGAACTATCTTTTTCAACACTTTCCCAGGGGTAATTTACAGTAAGTACCACAGTGCTCTGTCTAAACCAATTCCTCATCTTCTTAACCGTGTTGTAGTCATTGAATAACTATTTCAACATCCAGAAATGGTTGTGATATACACACAAAAAAATGATGGTTCCTCAAGTGTTCTTCGGGAAGGGTAATGGTTCTACAGCACGTGTTTGTAGTTAAAAAAACAACGTTATTTTCTCTTTTAGTGATAATAAAAATGTAGGGTTGGAAGCTAATTTGAACATTTTGGGGCATGGTTTAGCGCACAGCTCTTATTGTGAGTGAGTGTGTCATTCCAGTTGATCTAATCTGTTTTGTTACACTATTATCTGTTATACATTACTGGTGGCAGTGACAGTGTCTTGTGAAAGACTCACATATAGCCTTGTGTCAATTGAGAACTGTTGTCTAAGTCAGTAGTTCTCAACTCTCTTCTCAGAGTCACCCAGCCATTCCAGAGCTAGCACACCTGATTGTTAATCAAAACAAAAATACAACCCATGGAAATGTAACAATGTAATATGTCTATTAAACCAGAATAAAAACTCTGTACTGTTCTACAAAGAACCTTTGCGATTGAGAAAGGTTCTTTATAGAACCATTCTCAATAAAGGGTTTATAAAGAACCATAAAAAAGGTTCTATATAGCCCCAAAAGGGTTGTAACTATAGCGGAAACCTTATTTGGTGCTACAGTATAAAGAACATTTTCTTTATAGAACCTTAGGAAAGGGTTCATTATAGATATTCCGTTTAGAACCTTATGAGCATCCCACTGGGCAAGTTGAATCAACATTGTTTCCACATCATTTCAATGATATTATGTTGAACCAACGTGGAAAATACTTTGAATCTATGCCCAGTGGTATGGTTCTTTATAGAAACTTCACCAACAACAAATCTATATACAATGAAAGTCGGAAGTTTACATACACCTTAGCCAAATTACATTTAAACTCAGCTTTTCACAATTCCTGACATTTAATCCTAGTAAAAATCCCCTGTTTTAGGTCAGTTGGGATCAACGCTATATTTTAAGACTGGGACATGTCAGAATAATAGTAGAGAGAATAATTTATTTCAGCTTTTATTTATTTCATCACATTCCCAGTGGGTCAGACATTTACATACATGTACACTCAATTAGTATTTGGTAGCATTGCCTTTACATTTTTTTTTAAACTTGGCGAAACGTTTCGGATAGCCTTCCACAAGCTTCCCACACTAAGTTGGGTGAATTTTGGCCCTTTCCTCCTGACAGAGCTGGTGTAACTGAGTCAGGTTTGCAGGCCTCCTTGCTCGCAAACGCTTTATCAGTTCTGCCCACACATTTTTGAGGTCAGGGCTTTGTGATGGCCACTCCATTACATTGACTTTGTTGTCCTTAGACCATTAGACCATTGTTGTCCTTAGACCATTTTCCACAACATTGGAAGTATGCTTGGGGTCATTGTCCATTTGGAAGACCCATTTGCGACCAAGCCTTAACTTCCTGACTGATGTCTTGAGATTTTGCTTCAATATATCCACATAATTTTCCTCCCACATGATGCCATCTATTTTGTGAAGTGCACCAGTCCCTCCTGCAGCAAAGCACCCCCACAACATTATGCTGTCACCCCCTTGCTTCACAGTTGGGATGATGTTCTTTGGCTTGCAAGCCTCCCCCTTTTCTCTCCAAACACTACACTGGTCATTATGGCCAAACAGTTCTATTTTTGTTTCATCAGATCAGAGGACATTTCTCCAAAAAGTATGATCTTTGTCACCGTGTGTAGTTGCAAACCGTAGTCTGGCTTTTTTATGGCGTTTTTGGAGCAGTGGCTTCTTCCTTGCTGAGCGGCCTTTCAGGTTATGTCGATTTAGGACTAGTTTTACTGTGGATATAGATACTTTGTACCGGTTTCCTCCATCATCTTCACAATGTCCTTTGCTGTTGTTCTTGGATTGATTTTCAATTTTCGCCACAAAGTACGTTAATCTCAAGGAGACAGAGCAGGTCTCCTTCCTGAGCTGCGTGGTCCCATTGTGTTTATACTTGTGTGCTATTGTTTGTACAGATGAACATGGTACCTTCAGGGGTTTGGAAATTGCTCCCAAGGATGAACCAGACTTGTGGATGTCTACAATTTTTTTCTGAGGTCTTGGCTGATTTCTTTTGATTTTCCCATGATGTCAAGCAAAGAGGCACTGAGTTTGAAGGTAGGCCTTGAAATACATCCACAGGTACACCTCCAATTGAGTCAAATTATGTCAATTAGCCTATCAGAAGCTTTTATAGCCATAACATCATTTTCTGGAATTTTCCAAGCTGTTTAAAGGCACGGTCAACACAGTTGACACAGTGAGTGAAATTATCTGTCTGTAAACAATTGTTGGAAAAATGACTTGACATGCACAAAGTAGATGTTCTAACCATTTAAGTCATTTACGTTTACATTTAAGTCATTTAGCAGACGCTCTTATCCAGAGCGACTTACAAATTGGTGCATTCACCTTATGACATCCAGTGGAACAGCCACTTTACAATAGTGCATCTAAATATTTTAAGGGGGGGTGAGAAGGATTACTTTATCCTATCCTAGGTATTCCTTAAAGAGGTGGGGTTTCAGGTGTCTCCGGAAGGTGGTGATTGACTCCGCTGTCCTGGCGTCGTGAGGGAGTTTGTTCCACCATTGGGGAGCCAGAGCAGCGAACAGTTTTGACTGGGCTGAGCGGGAACTGTACTTCCTCAGTGGTAGGGAAGCGAGCAGGCCAGAGGTGGATGAACGCAGTGCCCTTATTTGGGTGTAGGGCCTGATCAGAGCCTGGAGGTACTGAGGTGCCGTTCCCCTCACAGCTCCGTAGGCAAGCACCATGGTCTTGTAGCGGATGCGAGCTTCAACTGGAAGCCAGTGGAGAGAGCGGAGGAGCGGGGTGACGTGAGAGAACTTGGGAAGGTTGAACACTAGACGGGCTGCGGCGTTCTGGATGAGTTGTAGGGGTTTAATGGCACAGGCAGGGAGCCCAGCCAACAGCGAGTTGCAGTAATCCAGACGGGAGATGACAAGTGCCTGGATTAGGACCTGCGCCGCTTCCTGTGTGAGGCAGGGTCGTACTCTGCGGATGTTGTAGAGCATGAACCTACAGGAACGGGCCACCGCCTTGATGTTAGTTGAGAACGACAGGGTGTTGTCCAGGATCACGCCAAGGTTCTTTAGCGCTCTGGGAGGAGGACACAATGGAGTTGTCAACCGTGATGGCGAAATCATGGAACGGGCAGTCCTTCCCCGGGAGGAAGAGCAGCTCCGTCTTGCCGAAGTTCAGCTTGAATATAGACCAGATGTGGGGTTGGTGGTGGTGTTGATGCATTCTCTATAACAGAGGGGTTGGTGTGTAGGGGCTGCAGTGCAAGGTTACTCTCTCTCTCTCTCTCTCTCTCTCTCTCTCTCTCTCTCTCTCTCTCTCCCTCTCCCTCTCCCTCCTTGGTAACTTTCTTTCTCCCTCCCTCTCCCTCTCCCTCTCCCTCTCCCTCTCCCTCTCCCTCTCCCTCTCCCTCTCCCTCTCCCCCTCTCCCTCTCCCTCTCCCTCTCCCTCTCCCTCTCCCTCTCCCTCTCCTTCCTTGTTGCCTGGTAACTTTCTTTCTCCTCTCGAACTCTGCATTTACCAACCCAACCCAGCACAGCTCACCACTCCACTCCATAGCTGTTAGGGTGTGTGTGTGTGTGTGCATCAAATCAAAGTTTATTTGTCACGTGCACCGAATACAACAGGTGTAGACCTTACAGTGAAATGCTTACTTACAGGCTCTAACCAATAGTGCAAAAAAGGTATTAGGTGAACAATAGGTAAGTAAAGAAATAAAAACAACAGTAGAAAGACAGTGAAAGATAACAGTAGAGAGGTTATAAAAGTAGCGAGGCTACATACAGACACCGGTTAGTCAGGCTGATTGAGGTAGTATGTACATGTAGATATGGTTAAAGTGACTATGCATATATAATGGACAGAAAGTAGCAGTAGCGTAAAAGAGGGGTTGGTGGGTGGCGGGACACAATGCAGATAGCCCGGTTAGCCGATGTGCAGGACAACTGGTTGGTGGGGCCAATTGAGGTAGTATGTACATGAATGTCAAGTTAAAGTGACTATGCATATATGATAAACAGAGAGTAGCAGCAGCATAAATGAGGGGTTGGGGGGGGCACACAATGCATGTTGTATGTATGTTAAGACACAGAGGCACTGAGATGACTTCCATGTGCAGGCCTTTAAGCTCTCTAACAATGGGTGGCTGCACTGTTTTCTTTCCAAGGCGCTGTGTTTTCAGCCAGGTAAAGATAACCAGGAGGCATGCACCTTGCAGGGAGAGGTGGGAGCAGGTGTGGTGTAGGGTCCCTGAGGTAACAGGCTGAAAGAGGTATAATAGAACAATGGCAGGAGGCCTTACTGTAGACTGGAAAAAACAGCAGGATACAAGAGTGTGCAAAGCTGTCATAAAAGGTGTCATTTATATTTGAAAAATCTCAAATATAAGAACATTTTTGATTCGTTTAACACTGGTTACTACATGATTCCATATGTGTTGTTTTATAGTTTTGATGTCTTCACTATTATTCTACAATGTAGAAAATAGTCAAAATAAAGAAAACCCTTGAATGAGTAGGTGTTCTAAAACTTTTGACTGGTAGTGTATATATATATATATATTTTTTACATTGAATTAAGCATAATGATTATGGCTCTAGTTTGCAGGAAAAAGCTATTTCAGGGGATTGGTTTACTGTGCTCCGGACTATAAATGACTGCAACCTCAGTATGGGACATCAACAAGCGGATATAGACGGCATGTTTCCTCTTCACACAGACACAGACACAGACACAGACACAGACACAGACACAGACACAGACACAGACACAGACACAGACACACAGACACACAGACACACAGACAGACAGACAGACAGACAGACAGACAGACAGACAGACAGACAGACAGACAGACAGACAGACAGACAGACAGACACACACACACACACACACACACACACACACACACACACACACACACACACACACACACACACACACACACACACACACACACACACACACACACACACACACACACACACACACACACACACACACACACACACACACACACACACACACACACACACACACACACACAACCCTAGGCAGGCAAGACTCGACACAGATTACTGACATTCACCATTCTTTGAAATTGCAATGTTGGGGTTGTGTGCTGTAGCGCAGGCTACTTGACTCCAGACCTGGGTTCAAATTGGACAGATATGGGATCTTAATTTGATCCCTCTTTTGTTGCTGAGAATTGTCCTGCAGATGAGCTTCATGATTTACATAAATCCACTGAAAACCCACACTTACACAGGGTTATAATAGTTTTGTACTTTTCATGTACCCTAATTCTGTCCAGTTAATATCCTAACCACCAATCAAGCAACATTATGGACTAAAACTTCAAATCCTGTTGCTGCAGGATTATTTTTCTGCGACGATACTGGTAAAAAAATAAGATCCTATCCCTTTATTGGTATATTATTTAATACTTCAACTACACTTTATTGAGGCTGCCTGCATGGTGCAATAGAACCAATGGGATAGTCCCAAAAGTCCAGGTAGGCTCAATTGAAGACTAAAAAGTATTTGAAAGAATACAAATCCAATTTGAACCCAGGTCGCACTCTGGACTGGAGAGAGGCACTGTAGTAGAGGAACCCTGCCTTCTCGCTCACAGCAGCTGTTCAGTAAGTAATCTGATGGGCAGCACCGTGCCCAGATGGTTTGATTCATATTACACATGCTGCTGATCAGTGATAGAAAACAGGTGCTTCATGGTCCTCATGCCACCACTGCCTCCAGCCCACTCCTGTACTGTTACAGCATGGATTTACACGTACAATGGTTCATTACTACATTTAACATTGATATATTAGTCATTTAGCAGATGCTCTTTTCTGCATCATTCAAAAAGGAGGTAAAAAAGCCTTGGAGGCTGCCCAAGCCTTCCTTTACCAGATACAGTAGTCGGTCACTTATTGTGCCAACAAAAATCCCATGCCATTGATTGACTTCTAATTTTGTTCTTTTGGGGTACATTTTGCTGTGTTATCTGACTAAAAGCATGTTTTCCGTTATCTGACACTAGAGAAACGTACAGTAGTCGTTACGCCCAAACTAAACTTGCTGGGCACAGACAAGGGGAAAGGCATAGGCACTAGGCACATCAACCTAATGAGGCCTCCAGTGATGATTTGTTTATTTTCTCAATGAGAACAATTGATTGGGATATATTTTCTCTGGGAGCACTACAGGATGCTAATCTGATTTAAATGAAAAGGCTTCAAAATAGACAACAGGCAACATGCACACTAAATACCCCTCAAGCCTTTTGGAACCAGAATCAGCCCCCGAACACTCCCCTTCCTCCCCACCAACCCCCTCGCTATAGCCTGACTTCTGTATTTTGTTTAGAGTGGTACAGATTTAGCTTAAATTAGGATGTGCTGCTATGGTTGAAACCGCTCACTACTAAAAAAGGGCCCTGTTTAATTAGTGGGCTTCTGGAAACCAGATACCCCTTATTTATTACAACCAAACATTGCAATTCTACTTGGACAGATGAAACCACGCACGCACATGCATGCACACAGACACATGTACACACACGCACGCACACACACACACACACACACACACACACACACACACACACACACACACACACACACACACACACACACACACACACACACACACACACACACACACACACACACACACACACACACACACACACACACACACACACACACACACACACACACACACACACACACACACACACACACACACACACACACACACACACACACACACACACACACACACACACACGCCAAGGAAAACACACACACATTCCGTTTCTTAGTCGGGTCGGTGTATCTTATTTGAAGTGTTTAATTATGTCATAAATGTGTCTTTCATATTCCTCAACTGGATCATTAAGAGAGAAGTTGTTTCCCAGGACTTGTTGTGCAACATGATGAGTTCACAAGTTTGTGAATATGTTATAATTGTTATCCTGACTTTGTTTTTGCCTTGCCTCAGTTCGTATTCTTGTTCTACAACGTCTTGTCATCCTACCCATCCATTCAATGTCTCTTCCTCCTCCCAATCCCAACAATTCCCATTGCTCATTTATAACCAGGTCCCGAGCAGATAGTTAAACCTTCCTTGTAGACTATCTATAGCACCAAAGTGCTCTTCTGCTGCCTTCACAAATGTCAGTATACTGCACTACATATGTAATGTTAGAATGAGGATGTTTGTGACGGCCACAGAGGAGCACTTTGGTGCTATAGACAGTCTAATCCCACCTCAGGGCTAGATACAGCTAGGGTTATCGCTACATCCTGTGAATATAGGGATACCACAAAGAAAGGGAAGAAAGAAAGCGGTAACCCAAGCTTCCGACATGAGTCGCTCGATAGCGTGCCGATTGTGAGAGGCCTAGATTGCAGAGAAAGAGTTGGTTGGCCTCTGTGGTGTCTGATATCAGCAGCTCGTACAGGGGTCCGGTTACCCATGTATTACCAGGGTATCCTGGATGGGAAAACTTAAGCTCAGGAAGGCTTAGAATTGACGGTGAACTGAAACTACTACAGGATCCCAGACAGACAGAGAGATACAGACTATTTTCAGTACACACTTACACACAAACTTCAGCATTGTGTGTTTTGTTTTTGATTAAATCTACGTTTCTCTCAGCTTTCCTATTCACCTTGTGTATGCACTGCATGTACATAATAGCATTTTCCCTGATCTACTTCATGAGAGGATAAATGACTGACACTATCTTTGCATGGTCTGCCCTGCACGTGATACTGCACAATCGAAATCCAGTACCAACTCGTGTGTGTGTGCTGGCCACAGTCTGTTACAAGAGACTACAGTACTAGCAAGTACCAACAGTCCTTGGCAGCCAGTTGCCACACTCTGGAACCGTTGGGAAAGCCAGCCCAGTGTAAGGTGACTAGAGAAGATGAGAGGATGTGCAGGGATAGGGTGACACAACACACAATACAGGTGTGGGAAAAGATGGTGAGGGCTTTCTGCTGCTGGACACTGACATTTCCCAAGGTAATCATCCAACCGTCTATATGGCGATAGTTTGCAGGATGCCTCTGAAAGATAATCTGTCCCGTGTGTGTGTGTGTGTGTGTGTGTGTGTGTGTGTGTGTGTGTGTGTGTGTGTGTGTGTGTGTGTGTGTGTGTGTGTGTGTGTGTGTGTGTGTGTGTGTGTGTGTGTGTGTGTGTGTGTGTGTGTGTGTGTGTGTGTGTGTGTGTGTGTGTGTGTGTGCGTGTGCGTGCGTGTGCGTGTGCGTGTGTAGTGGGGGAACTTGGGCCACTTGGTGAGAAGCACGAGGAAGTGGCTTCACACAAATGGTCCCAACACTTTTGTGAACCCAAATGTAGTGGTCTCAAGTAACTTGAGAAGCCTATATTACACTGTCATTGTAAAGTCATCACTGGTATAGTCATTGTCTCTTCCAAACCTTTGTCTATCCTGGAATGTTTTTCATGACGTAAGACCACATCTTACAGTCTTGTATTCAAT
This sequence comes from Oncorhynchus gorbuscha, assembly GCF_021184085.1. NCBI lineage: Eukaryota > Metazoa > Chordata > Actinopteri > Salmoniformes > Salmonidae > Oncorhynchus > Oncorhynchus gorbuscha. The sequence goes on along the minus strand of NC_060183.1, from coordinate 35,906,725 downwards.
ACTGTGTTTGGAGCTACCATAGAAGATTGCAGGGGGTGAGATGGTACGGGACAGAGAGAGCTTGAATAATGACAGATTGCATCACATTGGAAAGCATACAGGGTGACTTCTATGGTCATTATTTGATTTATTATAGCTCCCTGCACTCGTATTTTTAGAAGGTTTGAGGATTAAAGGATCCACCAAGATTGAGAATGCTGCATGTTTAGATGAAGACCTAGAGGACAATTCTATGATGTGTGTTAGCTCCTTGGTCTACCTCATAACCCTCTCTCTAATTAGTAGGACATGAATACACATGCAGTGGTCATTCAGAAAGAAATATGTGTTTGGTTAGGTAACACTTTCTAGCTTAACGTGTGTCATATTGCACTATAAGTGTATCATAAGGATAGCACAGCTCAACTCCGCGAGAGTGGAGTATAGACTGACACCAAGTCGCTGTCAGTCTATACTTATAAAAATGTATATTCGTAAACCCTTACCGTGCACCTATGTTTGTACTCCGTAGCTCAGTGCCTTTCTTTGTTTGCTGAAATACTTTAAAATGTGTATCAAACACCACCACTGACTGTTTCCTCGTATCAACTGACAGCAATTCGATGTACTGTAGTCATGTC